>NW_013953605.1:83358-84967 GCF_001266775.1 Austrofundulus limnaeus
ATCCTTCCAAAACACTTGGACATTTTAGGGATCCTTCCACAACACTTAGATCTTTTGGGGATCCTTCCACAACACTTAGACCTTTTGGGGATCCTTCCACAACACTTGGACCTTTTGGGGATCCTTCCAAAACACTTGGACATTTTAGGGATCCTTCCACAACACTTAGATCTTTTGGGGATCCTTCCACAACACTTAAGATATTTTAGGGATCCTTCCACAACACTTAGACCTTTTGGGGATCCTTCCACAACACTTAAGACATTTTAGGGATCCTTCCACAACACTTAGACCTTTGGGGATCCTTCCACAACACTTAGATCTTTTGGGGATCCTTCCACAACACTTAAGACATTTTAGGGATCCTTCCACAACACTTAGACCTTTTAGGGATCCTTCCACAATACTTAGACCTTTTGGGGATCCTTCCACAACACTTAGACCTATTGGGGATCCTTGCACAACACTTAGATCTTTTGGGGATCCTTCCACAACACTTAGACATTTTGGGTATCCTTCCACAACAGTTAGACCTTTTGGGGATCCTTCCACAACACTTAGACCTACTCCTGAGGCCATGACAGAAGGGCAGGCCATCTTCTCCAGGATGTGTCAGTTGATCCCAGAACCCACTCCTTGCCTGACCTCCAAGTGATGACCCTAGGGACAGCTCTGAATCTGTGTGGACTCCAGCCAAACAGGTCCACCAACTAAAGCTTGAAACATAGTCACTCCGACGCMGACGGGTCGACGCGCGGTCACATGGTTGATCGGCAGTCGTTTTCGCACAGATTTTTCATAGCCACTGCGCGCTTAGCTTGGGAAACACCCCCCCCCCACTGAACCATACGTCACTACATGGAATTTCCCCCCCGCAACAGCCGACAATCACTGCAGAAATAAAAGATGTCACTCACCCGACGTATTTGTCCACATCTGTTCTGGTTTAGCTCCACAGTTTTTATCAGTTTGATTCCTCCGTGCACAACGTCTGTTCTATCTCCATTCATGAGTTTTTCATGGTTTGACTATCTTTATAAAACTCTGCTTCCTAGTGTCGGCTCTGGGAGCGAGTCGGGGCTTCCCCCTTTTTTTTAACTGAGTGCAGCAACGCATGTTAAGCACAAACAAGCCACAAGTTTTTCACAGTTTGACTATATCTTATAAAACTCTGCTTTCTAGACTGGGAGCGAGTCGATCCCCACCCCCCAACACAAACAAACAAAGACGCCAATGAACTTCAGACCAATCACACATTATCGTCAACACGGGATGGGGGGGTCAAAAGTTCTGCCTGGGGGTTGTGCCAAAAGGGGCTGTCAACACGACGCTGCAAASCCCGGTTATGTAATTTTCGTCATTAAACTGCGACAACCCGTGCCGATGTCGRCAGCTCACAGGGAGTATGTTTTCAGCTTAAGCCACCACCCCGAATAGGAATGAAGGAAATTTCGTAAATGATTAACTAAATGTTAGATGCAGTATTGCATTTTTATACTTTCTGATCATTGCAGCCATAAGGTTAAAACAGAGAAAGAGTTGGGGTGTGTTATTAGCCGTGTTTCCATCCAATTTTAATTAGAATTTTGAGCGAATTTTTAAAAATTCG
>NW_013953605.1:86144-87618 GCF_001266775.1 Austrofundulus limnaeus
ACAACTTACACACTGTTTAATAAAACCCTGCCAGGTCACCATGATTAGTCAGCACAAATAACATTAACTTAAATATACCTCCTCCTTGTACATCTGTAACATGACAGATTATCACAGATTTAGGTAAGCAAAGTGAACGTAAACAAATAYCTGTTAACCCCGGACGTGTTCGGGTCATGCAGCATCTGTTTTTGTTCCGGTGCAGAAACATCCAGGATGTGAAGCTCATTGTGTGTTGTCGTCTTTTCTGTTTAGTTTTAAATGTTCCCATGTTTTTTATAATTTGTCGTTTTCTGAGCGCTTCGTTTCAGCACTCTTCGTCTTCTTCTGAAGCTAAATATAGCGCTTAGCAAGTATACACGCATGACGCGTCGACAGTCTGAGGTCCTGTTTCTCGCCGGGCTGTTTATTGTGTGACACCGAATATGCATACACAGAAGTAAAAAATTTTTTATCTCTGCGCGGTCCAGTCCGGCGGACGTCTGCTTTGGCTGCAGCGAGGTGTACTTTTGCTTGAGTCCGCGTGGACCTCCTCAGACCGTGTGCTCCCGAGTATGTGGGAGCCTTAACTGTTAGCGGAAGTGCTAACATCGTAGCATTGTGTATTACACAAATAACATTCCGGGCGGACGAAAGTGCGCTGATTATAAAAGTATGTATTTTTTTACGATGCTTCGAGGCAGATAAATTTGCCTCGAGGATTTTTTGTAATTGAATTACTCAAATTATTCGAGGAATCGTTTCAGCCCTAGTTTCCATCTCCTTTTTGCGCGTTAATTCTTTTTCGAAAAACCCAAAAACCACCTCAAGCGAGCGTATCAACTTTGACGCGAATTAGAGGAAGTTTTTTTTCGAATCAAGCCGTTTCCATCCACCTTTTCTGATGCGATACTTCAAAATACGCATTAAAAAACCTTGATGGAAACATGGCTATTGATGTGTTCTTTCCATCTGCATAAAAAAAGCTGGTTACGTTCTGACGTCTGACCTAAAAGTTACCACCTTCAGGGGTGGAACCAGAAAAAGYCTGAAGAGGTTATAGGGTTCAATCATTATGATATAAGAAGTGTTTTTAGAAGTTTATTTTGCAGTCTCTCTGTTAGATCAGCTTGGGACAGCTGGGCTGCTGAGAGGGATTGTTGTGTTTTTCCTGATACGAGCTGAAGGCCTTACGCTGAGGCCTGTGCTGAACACTGTGCTGTACCTGATTGGAGTCGGATGAGAATAATTTTTTTCTAAAGAAATCCCAGTGGGTCCTGCTATCATTCAGACATGCCATTTTTGAATGATGCTTTTCTACAATTTGGTGACCCCAATGTGATGGATGATCTTGAATAAACAAGAGAACAATGGATTTTATTTTTGGCTGTTGAAGAACCTGAAACATCATCTGCTGAGAGTGAGTACAGAACAGCTTCAAGATGCCTCCTTTCTTTTCCAAAGAGGATTTCTGCCAGCTTCTCCAAAAGGTGAC
>NW_013953605.1:88278-89381 GCF_001266775.1 Austrofundulus limnaeus
TTACTTAATGGAAACACTGCAGTTGTGAAACTGTGTTTTTCGACATTAACAGAATATCAACAAAGTTTTGCGCACATTTGTAATGAAAACGCAGCTACTGATGAGACACACATCAGGGTTTGTAAACAGAAAGTTCTAGCTAATGTTCCAGCTAATGTTGCATGTTGCACAGTGGGATTTGTGTTGAAAAGCAGATGAAACCAGTATCAWCTGAAACACATTAACACTTCTTACAGGAACAAACTGAACAGTATTTTGCCTGTCACTTCTTATACAAGAGTTTTTGACTGAAATGATTAAATGTTGAAAAAGGAAAGAGTTGTTTTAGTCAAACCTTGTAAACAACCCTAGCTAATCTTTCTTGGGGTTTTGTACCAGGCAGTTGGGGTATTGCCCATTAATGGTTCCAGTGCCTTGTAGGGGTGTACTTTCTTGAATGCCCCACTCACGGTAGCAKTGCAGAGTGTGGTGTTGTCGTTGTGGTCTGGTGATGTGTGTGGTGTTGTCTGCATCAAACAGGCCATAGAGAGTGTTGAATTCATCTGGAAATAATGTACTGGACAGCTCCACAGGCTTGTTCCTCCCCTCGWATACTGTGATGCATGGCAGCAACTCAAAGCTTTTATGCATGCAGATATGATGACATGGGTGTAATTTGTGGTGGGGTCAGGGGTGTTATCCAATCAATGTAGCCCCCCAGTAAAATGACAGTTTGTTCTAACACAATAGACATTTACTTGTTAAGTACACAGCTTATGTACATTTAAGCATAAATGCTGAAAATGACACGCAGAGCTTTGGTCCTCTCTCGTCACATTATGTCACTTTATGGCTGCATTTGTTGAATCATGGGTTGTAATTTTTCCTAAGCAAATTGTAATGCTTCAGGTGAGTACATACTGTTGGAAAACTGAGAAATTTCAGTATGTCATCTATAGGGTTGGGCAATATTGGCAAAAAAATGAATCACGATTAATTGTGGTATTTAGCCGATAACAATTAATTTGACGATTAATGCCCTGGAGTTCCTGGACACCCTCATAAAAGTAAATAAGTAAGTAAACTTTATTTATATAGCACATTTCAAGATAAAGATCACAAAG
>NW_013953605.1:89462-91332 GCF_001266775.1 Austrofundulus limnaeus
GCTTTGGTCCTCTCTCGTCACATTATGTCACTTTATGGCTGCATTTGTTGAATCATGAGTTGTAATTTTTCCTAAGCAAATTGTAATGCTTCAGGTAAGTACATACTGTTGGAAAACTGAGAAATTTCGGTATGTCATATAATAGATACTAAAAATTTAAGATATTTGCGACTGGAAAAAATGTGGTGGTGCGGGGAGGGGGGTAAGTGTTTTCTTAATTGTTGAACTGACGTGGAACAGAAAAATACAAAGAAAAATKAAAGTATTTTAACCTCAAAGCATCCTGTATTGTTTTACAAAAGTAATTTATTAAATAAATGAATAATTAGGCGGGGAGATAATCCCCCCAGTGGTAGATCTGAAGTTACACCCTTGCATGATGGAGAAGAAGTGAAAATTCAAAGCTGGAGTCAGAAGAGGCAAGAAAAAGGATTTAAGTTACATTTTGAATGGAGCCAGACAGGCTTGTTTGAATTTTTCAGAAACTGCTGATCTACTGAGATTTTTACACACAACYATCACTGGGGTATTCAGACAATGGAAAAGAGAGAATGTCCAGTGAGAGCATTTGTGTGGCCAAAGATTCCTTGTTATTGTAGGGGTCAGAGGAGTATGGACAGACTGGTTGGAGATAACAGAAAGGCAATTGTAGCTCAATTACACACTTGTTCTAACCGAGGTCTGCAAAATACTATCTCTGAACACACAACCCATCCAACCTTAAAGCAGATTGGCTACAGCAGAAAAATACCACCCTGGGTGCCACTCCTGACAGCTAAGAGAACAGGAAATTAAAACTACAGTTCAYACAGGCTCTCCAAAATTGGAAAATAAAAAAATTGGAAAAAACATTTACTGTTATGATGAACCTTTATTCCCTGAACTCCACTGGCCTTCACAGATTTCAACCAGGGTGATCACCATTGAGATTTGATAGAATGAGATATTCAAATCATGGATGTACAGCAGATAAATAGTGCTGCAACAGCATGACACCATGTTAATATGGACCAGAATCTTTGAGAAATGTTCCCAACAGCTTGTTAAATTTATGACATGAATGATGAAGGCAGTTCTGATGACAAAAAKATTTCAAACCCAGAATTAGCAACATGAACTATGTCACACAGTGGAGTCTCTCTGATTGGTTGATGTGCTGCAAGATTTCCCAACTCCAGYGTTCAACGTGTGTCGAAAGTTGTAAACGCACCACAGCRCTTCCCGACACWCCTTGACGTGTGTCCACCGTAGACTTTGCATGTAAACCTGATGCTCAAAACACGTTTGGTGTGAACGCAGCATTAATTGTTAGTTTGACACAATCACTTTGACCACACCAACTTTGCACACAGTAAGCTCTAAATCACACATACATAATCCGATCTGCACCAAATTTTGTGTGCATCATGAGGGAAAGCAGCTAAACACATTAGTGTTTGACAAGATTCTGCTAACAGTTGGTCACTTCTGATTATCTGCAGGGGACATCAGCAAAAGTTGGTCTTTTTTAGTATTGTTATTATCATTTAACTTTTTTCCATCTGAAAAACACATTCTAAGAGGTGACAAAGTGTTCCTTTAAAAAGGGTTACTTTTACTATAACTAGAATAAATATTTAATAATTTTTCTGTATAATTGTGGAAATATACTAAGTCAAAGTACCTCATAAACCCTATTCAGTAAGAGTGTTTTTGTCATTTTTAGGAATTTATTTCTCCAACATCCTGTGATAACAAACTCTCATTTTGTTAAAGAGTTATTTAGACTATACTTGGAATATATATTTCACAATTTTACTTACAGCAGGTAAAATAAGTATTGAACACGTCACCATTTTTCTCAGTAAATATATTACTAGAGGTACTAATG
>NW_013953605.1:95206-96846 GCF_001266775.1 Austrofundulus limnaeus
GTTTGTTTGTTTGTTTGTTTGTTTGTTTGTTTATTTGTTTGTGCACGATGGAATCTACCTGATAAAACCTTTGGAGCTAACCACTACAGATTTGTGGGTAAACAACATTGGGTGACGAGTCTCTGACGTTTTTTTCCACACTTTGGACTCCAGCGGGAGAAACCCCCCTGTAGTGACGTACGYTGCAGCGGGAGGGGTTTCCCCAGGAGCTCAACACGGGGTGTCTCTGGGGCTATGAAGGTGTGTGCGAAAATGAACGCCGAAAAACCATGCGACTGTTCGGCTTCTGAGTGAGTATGTAGGAGCCTTTAGCTTGGTAACTTCTGCAGCTTAAAATTAAATCTACATTCTTTTCTCAGTTTGGTCAGCATTACCAAACCTGAACGCTAGGGGGCACAACTGAACAGAACAGCATAGGTTGAAAAAGGACAATGGAGTCCCATCACCATTTTGTGGTGGTTGGTCGTCCTGGAACTGGAAGGTCACCGGTTCGATCCCCCATCCAGCTGCCTGTTGTTGTGTCCTTGGACAAGGCACTTCAGCCCTAATGCCTCTGATGTGTCCCATCAGTGTTTGAATGTGATTGGCACTGAWTAGTCYCCATAGATGATTGWACATGTTAGCTCTGTAGAGACCTAACAGAGTGCTGTGTGAATGGATAAATGARGACACAGATTGTAGTGAAGAGCTTTGAGTGTCCTGTTTGGATATAAAGACACTWTATAAGTACAGTMCATTTACCATTTATTTTACTCTGTGGAAGCATCATCATCACAAGTCCCGTCTAGTAGTCAGAACTGTTTCCCCGGCTCTATTAAAAAGTGTGCATGTTTCTGAGAGTGGCCAGTTTGTCCGAAACCTCCCAGTATATCTGCTCATCCTGACCACTCTATCAAGCAGTTTTTCATGTTTTTCTAACTGTGAAAAAAGGATATTGAACCAAAAATCATGACAAACAGAAGAACAACCCTCGTGCAGAGTAACAAATCTGCCAAAATGTTGATGCACTGAGACTTCATTTGACCTCTGGAGCTGGACTCACATCCCTGCACCTGACATGCAGTTCTTCCAGTTGATTTGTTGTGAAGGACAGCAGCAGTCTCTTGTGCTTTAATAAAATATCTGTTTTATAAGTGGTGGGCACCGTGGGCCGCAGCCCYGCATGTTTTTCTTGTTTCTCTGCTCCAMCACCCCTGATTTGAATGGATGGGAGATCATCAGGCTTCTGCGGAACTTGGAAGAGGTAGTTCACAGACTGAATCAGCTGTGTTGGAGCAGGGAAAAAGGTAAAACATGCAGGGCTGCGGACCTCGAGGACCAGGATTGCCCACCCCAGCTGTGCAGCTTCTTGTACGTCACGTTCACTCTGCCTCCTGCTGCTGCCTGCTCGTTGCTCAAACCCTCACAGGGAATTTTTTTTCCTGCAGCTCAGTGTTTGTTATGACCACAGCCTACTTTTATTCACTTAGCATCACTGCTGCTCCARTGCCACATCAGTCTGTAGCTAATGGTCAGAGGGCAGCTGCACATGGCAGGATGCTTTTTATTTGACCTTGTACATGTTTATTGTTAGCAAAGGTCGGGTCTTGCTGTATTTGCTTGTCTGCCTCTCTGATGTGTAACGGCAACGAGAACTTGGC
>NW_013953605.1:96961-101164 GCF_001266775.1 Austrofundulus limnaeus
CACACACACACACACACACGCCACAGCAGTCCCGAGGGGCTGGACATGAAAAGCAGTGACAGCAGTGGCAGGCGAAAGTGTGCGATAATTGATAGTTGCGCTGTACACATTGGCCCTCATGGAAAAATGYGTATTCATGTGTGCTTCAATGGGCATTCAGCACAGAGATGGGAGGTGGGGCTGCTAAAATGAGGGTCCTCAGATGGAATCCTTGCTGATGAGTTTGGCTCTTCACATCCACAGGCCTTTTGAGACACTTTTAATCTGGGGAGGGAGGAAGCTTCAAAAGCAATTGGCTACAGGGCCCAAAGGAATCTGATCAAGTTGGGTCTAAAGCCGGAATAACAATCTTCCTTTGCTCCACAACATGTAAAGATGCTCTGTTTGTCTCTGCAGTAATCACATCCCTGCTAAAAGATTATATTTTTCATACTTAGGAACTTTGCTGAGGCTCACATCTAAAAATACAAGCCTTTTCCCCCCTACTCTAAGCCTCATGGTAACACTAGCTTTGGTGCATTGCAAACTTTCCTCCCGTTTCAGAACAGCATATTTCTTTTCAAAAACAGACAGCAGAATTTGATCCCAGCTCAAAGTGCTGCTATATTTATTCAAATCTGCTCTGCATTGTTGCCTGGCTCAGAATCTCTTGTAGGTCGGGGGTTGTAAACACAGAGTGCCCTAGAGCCAAGACATGGAGCAGACCTTGAAAGAGAAGAGGAGTTAAGTTAAGAGTAGCTTGCCCTTGGTTAAAGTAAACAATAAACGCTCACTGACTAATGCAGTTTTGCCCTCAGCTCTCTCCAGATGAAGAGGCACAGATTTCTTTCTGGCTTTACTTGTAAGTGTTGCTTGGTTTTCTCTCTGTCATTTTCCCAATGCACAGAATGATGAAATATATTTTCCAGTTATTGCAGAAAGTAGCTCTTTCCTCTCAGTTTTCCTAAMAGAAACAAAAAGGAAAACAATTACACCTGTACAATTGTTCTAYAAAAAGAAAAACTAATTTGATTGAGTTATGAATCTGTATCCAAATTGGTGTTTTTTGCAAAACTGCAATGGAAACACTTTTTTTGCATCCCGGACTCTCGAGTATAGAGAAGTGATTCTTGCAGGAGGCGTGGCCTCTGCTGAAGTTTAAAATGATTGGATGAGTTGGCCACGATTGTATGCACTGTGAAGGAGGCTAAGCTAAGAAGCTAACTGGAAATCGCATGTGCTGTAAACAACCCTACTGAGAGGAGAAATATATTGAGCCAAACGAGACGACTGTAAATGAGAGCTGCTGCTTCGTCAGACAAATTTAATTTAATTTGAAGTCTTATCAACACAGACTGGCTTCATTCACTTCCTCCACTGCTGTATGCTAAAATAACTAGCAGACATTATGCAGAACATCAACATCGATCAAAACTCCTCCTCCTGTTCTCTGATTGGTCCAGGTAAAATAAACTACTAGCAGACACTGCGCAGAAAATAGACGTTCTGTTCTCTGATTGGTCCAGACGAAAATTCTCCCAAAGAAATCCTTGTCTGTGGGAGAAACTCAACACAGTTGGCTTGTCTATTATGGCAGGTCATTTTAGCATAAAATAAGATTAATCACTTACATTACAGATATCTGAAATGAATTTATTTTTAGTCATCTTAATTAAGATATATTTTGACTTGGCAAAATACAAATTTGAGATATCTTTAATTATACTCTGACTATAAATAATATCAAATTTAGCATTAAGGAGGTTCCAATTCAGTATATCTCAAAAGGAATTTTGACTACTCAAAGTTACAGTTCTAGATATTTCTATGTTAGTTTTGACTAGTCACTATTTGCTTTCAAGAAATCTCCTGTTTTGTTTTGACTAGTCATAATGTCAAATAAAGATGTATAATTATAATTTAAATTAAACTATTCATGATATCTTAAATGCATTTGTAGATATCACATACATACTATATATAAAATTTGACTCGTCCAAATTAAATTGCAGATATAATATTGAGAACTGTAATTTTGACTTGACACAATTCTTTTTAAAGGTATCTCCAAATGAATTCAAGATATGTTGATTATTTTTTCATTTAAACACCTTTTCTGTTTAAGATATCTAAAGTCAGAATGATATTCAAGGTCTTATGAATAATTATTTTGACTAGTGAAGGTTTATGCTAACGTAAGTCTGTGAGTTAAAAGAATGAACTGTAATTTTAATGTAGAGTAGGACACGAGTCTGGAGACTCCAGTTTCCTCTAACAGATCAAAACATTCATGTTAGGTTATTTATTTACTCTAAACTGTCACAAAGTGTGAGTGAGAGAGTGAATGGTTGTTTGTCTCGTTTGTCTCTATATGTCCAAGTGATGGACTGAGACCTGTCCAGGTCTGCTGGAGACAGGCACCAGCAGACCTGGACTGGAGACCTGTCCAGGTCTGCTGGAGACAGGCACCAGCAGACCTGGACTGAGACCTGTCTGAGACCTGTCCAGGTCTGCTGGAGACAGGCACCAGCAGACCTGGACTGGAGACCTGTCCAGGTCTGCTGGAGACAGGTACCAGCAGACCTGGACTGAGACCTGTCCAGGTCTGCTGGAGACAGGCACCAGCTCCTTGTGACTCATAAAGGAAAATGCATAGATAGATTGATAATAAACKGTGAGGTTTTTGATTTAATTTAAGAGTTTATTTTATATAATAACCTTCTTGTCTGTGCATCATACTTGAAAGACCCCCTCCTGCTGTAAAACATAAGTAGCAATTACTTAGTCAATTTTTAATTATTAAATTTTATTTGAGTAGATTTTATACAAGTAATTTTACTCATACTTGAGTAAAAGTTYAACTGAGTAACTGTAAGTTTACTTTAGTGTTATTTTAGTACTTTTTCCACYTGTGTGTGATAGTGACACTAGACGTTTGTGGATATAATGTGAAAAAATTGAAGGTTATGAATACTTTTCCAACACACCTAGCTCCCATAGAGAGCAACAGATGTTGACTCGCTTCATTTTTTAGAGATCTGCTAACTGTGGAGCTTAAAGGTCAGCTGTTGTGGATGAWGATATAAAATCAGATTTTCAGCCATTTAATGGAGTGGCCTTCAGATGTATAAGCATCAGTGTGTAGATTYCCTTTTTCAAACAACAAATGCCTAAATTAGAAAGAATAATTAAGTCTATTTGACCATAATAGCACTTCAGAATCACATATAGTGAGCCAACCATTCCCTTTCCTCCTCCCACAACATCCCTCCAATTATTCCCTAGGATGGTGGCTGAAATATCTTTACTGTGCTAACGGTGACCTCGCTGGCTCCAGATTGGCTTGATGATCATCAGCATGATGTTAAAAATAACATTTGTGTGATAACTGCATCAACACATTTAATTGAGGCTTCCTCTTGAGTGCAGGCACGTCAAAACTCAGCATCTTAAAGAGCCAAACTACTTTGTCTGCTGGTCTGTGCCTTTATTATTAGTCCTGATTATAACACWGATGGACCATTTCCCCCCAACAGCACACATTTTTGTGTTTGTGTTTTAGGTGTGAACACTGAGATCCATCAGCAGTAAACTGATAACTAAAACATTTGTGATTTGTGCAGCAAGCTAATGCAGCTAAATCTTCAATATGCATTAGTTTCTTCCATATAGCCCACATAGGCATATCGATAAACGTGAGTGAAGGGGGCGTGTTCCCTCCACATTTCAAAAGTATCTCTTATGAACAGTATCTCCACACTTATCATAAAATATTAGCTCACCCAGCACCGTTTCTATTGCTTGGCAAAGWAATCCATTCCTCTTGATTGACAGGAGAAAACTCATACCAGTAAAAACCCACTCTGGGTTTTCCTGGGTACTTACAGCAAGTCACACACATCAGCACTGCAGTCAGCACAAGATGATGGAAAGCGGCAGAGGTGGGCACCAGCCCGCTAAAGCGCAAATCTGCTAATTGCAGACCTAAAAATTTTGTTTGCACTTTAGCAGTCTTACTAATTTTTATAATTCTTAAGCAAATTTGCACTTTCTAAAATTAAAATGCAGTACTGCTAATAACTAATTATCTATCAGTCATCATTATCTTGAACAGTAGAAGGTATGACTGTCAATGAATCACAACCTTGCTGACTGTTGCTTTGGGTCACGGCTCTGTTTTCCCACAATGCTTTGTGTCTGCTTACGTAGCAGGAAGGCAATAGC
>NW_013953605.1:101230-104358 GCF_001266775.1 Austrofundulus limnaeus
ATACTAACATTTTGTATGTATTGATTTATTTTACTTTACAATCAGAGCTCCTTTAAAAAAAGTTTAAACGCTGGATGAAGCAACGGGGTTAGAGACTCAGAAATGATTTAAAGATGTTATGCTGGTGAAGACTGACATCTAGTGGTCAACTGGAGCAACTACATGGAAAACTTTAAAATCCAAGCTCTTGTTTTGAAGGGAAGACAGTTTCCTGTTCTTCGTGCTTTCGTTTCCTGTCACAAATCAAATCTGTCATGTACCCAGAATGCATCACTTCAGTTTTCCAATAAACAGTTTTAAAATTGCTTTATTCATGCTTCTTTAATGAAAAATATACAACAAACAAAAGAAAAAGACAAAGAAGCAGCTGAACTAGCAATCCTCAACAACTTTTTAATTTTTACACCAGGAGCTAACGGTCTGTTTTAGGAAATCACATCCCCAGCAATCGGTGGTTGTAGAATTAAGTTGTAAACGAGTTCATACGCCGCTGGTTGGCAGTGTTGAGCATATRTTGTACATGAATTATTGCCAACTAGTAAGTGTCAAATTGAAGTTACGCTTTAAAATTAACTTCTGCTAGTTTTTCTATGGCAAAAGCACTTTTGAAGTTGCGGACCTAAATATTTCCATAAGCACTTTAGAAATTGCAGAGCTAATTTTTGCTTTAGCGCTGCCCACCACTGGAAAGCAGCATGGGTGACTAAGGTTAATTGTTTTCAGTATTTGATCCCTTGCCAAACACAATGAACATTAGGCGATTTTTTGCAAAGAAACAGAAAGTATGTACCCCCCCCCCACACACACACACACAGGACAGTTTTTCTTCTTGTTGAAAGTTWGTGCTGTAAGCTGCTGGCTACAGCTAGCTTAGTGTTTGCATTAATTCAGTGATGGCATCAAATCTATCAGTCAGTTGTTTTTAACAGTTAAAAATATTGTAATGCCAAGAATGAGGTGAGGTTCACTCTCATGATATTTATTTATTACCTGTTGTGATATAAAAATGTATAAACTGACCAGTTATTTCTGTAATTTAATAGTCAGTTACACCTTCTGTAGTTCACAGAACAGTCAGCAGTTCTGGTTATCAGCAACAATAAAATGATCATACCAGAAAAAAGTTTATTTGTGAGTTTCATACTTTTATCAGAAAGTATCAAATTATTTCATCCTAAAAATATTGTGAGTTTAGTATTTTTAGAGTAAGTTCTGACAACTTTAATTTTTAATAGTTATATAATGCAAAGACTATTGGGTTSAGAAAAAGTTATCCCAATCTCTGATAAAGTAAAACCAAATAGTCATTTGTTATTTATAGATGTTGTTTCATGCTATTTTCTTGACCTTTAAAAGACGACTTACTTCAGGCGACAGTAAAAATAACCCAAAGCTGAATCCATGTAGGATGTTATGATACTGAGAGACAGGGTCAGCATGTAGGGTCAACGTTCTGTTGCTGAGGCAAGTGATGAAGGTGCTGGRCACCTTTGTTGGATTCAAATGAATTCTCAAATTAATATTTATTTTGAGTTCATTCTAGTCAGCTGTGTGAACTTCATGGAAAACATAATTGACTTAAAGGTATAATCTACAGCAKACGTAAACTGAAATGTTGTGACTGATTAACTAAGTCTTGCATTTTGTACTTTCTGATCATTGCAGCCATTTAGTTTAAACAGAGAATGAGAGTCGGTGTGTCTTCTAATGTGGTCCATTCTGTTTGTAATATAAACAAAGTTGGTTACGTTTTAATGTCTGATGGCAAAGGTCCCCCCTCCTGAGGTGTGACCAGGATGACAGATGTAAAACTTGAGATAAAAGTTGGTTAAGTTAAAGCCTTYAGATGTGAGATGTAAACATTAATTTACTGGTTGATGCTTAATTTTAATCAAGKAGTCTCTCTTTTAGATCAGCCTGGGACAGACACTGGGTTTCTGAGAGATCGTTATTGTTTTGGTTCTGATAAGGCCAAGGCCTTTTTCACTCTAGCAGAGCTGCTGCTGGCTGCTGTGGGAATCCCAGCTCTACAACTTCTGATTTGGTTGCTGGCAGTCCAATTAACAGCAGCTGCAGGACAAACAGGACTAACAAGGCKCCAGGGCTTTAACAGGCAGCTGCAAGGTTCAGATCATCGCTGGAACATAGCTTTGTTTATGGTACGGCCATTGATCTATATTACTGGATTGGACATGGCCTACAGCTGCTACAGCTAGCGACGCGCCGTCACAGGAGCCATTGTTATGCATTGAGTCATGTCAACAAAACAAGAGTTTCAATGCCGGATGCTCGTCAATCTTTTATAAAATTATTCATAGTACCCTCATGTCTTATCCCATTTCTATAAAACACAGTATGGCTTAAATTAAAGCTGAGAAAATTGCTGATGCTGTGATACGTATGTAAATATTTGCTCAAGAGATAAATCTATAAGCAGTCTGGGAACTTTTCATTATAGGTTTTTGCTAACATATTTACAGTAGAAGCCCCTTTCTGTCACATAAAGACAAATTTGCTGTTCCAACAAATTATACATTTTTATTAATATTGTTATTATGTTAGGATAACATTGTGAGAGGTAAATATAATGGACAACAGTATAATTACCTTTCGTACTACTAGGCTGAACTGTGTAGATCAGGGGTGCCCAACCAGTCACCCGCGGGCGACTGGTCACCCACCAGCTGATTCCCAGGTGCCCGCGAAGCGCAATTTGCTCTAACAGCTGATGTCAGCCGTCATCAGCTGTTAGAACAAGGCTGCGCTTCGGTCGGAGCTCGCTGAGCTTCATTCTAACTCCAGCAGAAGCAGTGGAGGTGGGAGGAGGAGAGAGGAGGGAGCACGTTCAGGAATGTAAACTCCTCCCGACTCCACCACTTCTGCCAGAGTTAGAGTGAAGCTCAGAGGAAGTTAGTCTCAGGAGTTTTGGGTGCTGTGAGGCAGCAGCGCTCCGAACATGATCCTGTGAGACTTTAGGGTCACGTGTTTAAAACATGATCCTGTGAGACTTTAGGGCCACGTGTTTAAAACATGATCCTGTGAGACTTTAGGGTCACGTGTTTAAAACATGATCCTGTGAGACTTTAGGGTCACGTGTTTAAAACATGATCCTGTGAGATTGTCACATG
>NW_013953605.1:105821-107634 GCF_001266775.1 Austrofundulus limnaeus
CATAAGAACTTGGTCAAGTTCATTCTGAAAATCCAATGCTCCTGCCTACATTGTTCTACAGCTGCCATTGTAATTTCTATCTGTAAAGGTCCTGTGCCAAATGATTGCTATGCCTTTTGGTACCTGTACAACTTGTAGTTTTTCAAATATTAATGTTTAAACTTTATTCCAAATTCATATAATGGGAGTCAATGGGGCCTTGTAATGGTCCAATACTGCCCCCATCTGTACTCAACTTGGTGCTGCTCCATACTTTAATAAAATTTAATCTCAATAGTTCAGTGTTTACAATACTAATATGATTGTATTTTGATGTTTTACTATAATATTGTCTTAATACTGCTCTATTGTTGTAATATTATGCAGTTTAGTGTCAATAATTGTGTTGGCAATGTGGCCTCTTTCTGCACACAAACAAACCAACCCCTGGCACCTCCTTCTGCCACAGCTCCAATGGTCCAGTGGTCGACGCCATAGACTTTCATGTGGGAGATCAGGTTTCAAAACCCAGTTAAAGCAACTTTAACAACAAATCTCTTCAAACTTCATATTGTCACACAATTACCTTAATTACAAACACCTGCTGATGTGACAGGCACAAGTTGGTATAGAAAACACATTTGAACTTGGTCAAAGTTCATTCTGAAAGTCCAATGCTGCAGGCAATGACATGCTGCAATAACAATGCTACATGGCAATGCACACTTCTTTTTACATCGTAAAAACCCATGTCTAGTTTTTAATGTCTTGTTGTATACTTTCATATTTTATTTAGAAACCAAATGTTTTGATTCATGTCTTCTTAGTCCTGGGATGCTCACTTGTTCATATTTAACTGCTAATTTTGTCTAGAAGTTCAATACACTGGTCAAAAGAATTTTATCTCATTTCAGCACAAAGCCACCAGTAAAAAGGCTGAAACAGCAGCAGCAGGACTTTGTTTTTTAAAGAGTAACTTCAGTGTAAATCACAGTTACACAACCCAAGGGCAACACCTAACCATAGTTTATCAACATGTATGACATTTTATTGGATATTATGTGCAATAATGTTTTCTCTGGAGAATTATGGTAGTACATAGAGTAGTGAGACATTTGAAGCAATGAAAGGTAGAAAGACGGAGGAAGCTCAGGTGAGGTCATTAACCTGTCATTACTTTTTCAACATAAATATTTTTATGATGAAAAGAACTGGTTCAGTGGAGAGATAGGAGAGCCAGGTGGAGCTGCAGGGTGTGAGGTCAGGTTTAAAAAGCATACTGATTATAATAGACCCAGAAAGAACAGGTGAGGACTGTCAGGTTGATTTGTTTCAAGATACATTTTCAATAAATTTTTTTATTATTTCCACAGTACTAATACGAGTATGAGTTAGGTTAGGATTAAGTTGTCAGCTGCAGTACAACACCCCACTAAGGTTCTGTACATTTATATGATGAAATGCTTCTCCATAGTGATCAGTAAGTGGATTTTTTCTCATTTAGTTTAAATTGAGCCACCTTTAGGCTTAGGAACTGTACCTCATCTCTGAAGCCATTTTATATGTTTAGGAGAAGCAATGCAGGGACTGCATAAAGGAGACAACAAGATGAGAGGTGAACAGAGTTTTCTGTAAACACAGTTGGCAGCATATGAGATGTAAAATGTATACATTCGTAAATCATATGTTAAACTACGGAAGTCGAGAGCGGCCATTTTCTATAATTTATTTCTTTAATTTATTTATCTAAGGATTTATTTTATTTCATTTCTTTATTTATTTCAGTATCTATCTATCTATCTATCTATCTATCTATCTATCTATCTATCTATCT
>NW_013953605.1:108634-110850 GCF_001266775.1 Austrofundulus limnaeus
CCTGGTATGTGGGCAGGAAACATAGCCTTATATGTTTTTTTTGGGGTGGTAATTATCCTAATCTCCTCTTATGTGCACGAGCAGCTAAATCGAACAGGTGTAATTTACGCAGCTCATTTACACACTTTTCCTGAAGATAGAAGAGTTTGTTGAATCTGACGTGACATGTTCGTACGAACCCTTTGTACGAACAAAAGTAAGAGAAATTTAGGAGAAGAATATGAACATGTTCTTGCATGAGGCCCAATGCTTTTCTCTTTCAGTTCGTGTCCTCTGTTCTGATTTTATGACTCATATTCAAAATGGCAGGTCAGGGCTTGGTTGATCAAGCTGAAATGGTAAACAAATTTCCAAATGTATGTTGTTTCTTTTCTATTGTACAGCGTCCTTGGGTGTCCTGAAAGGCGCTTTATAAATAAAATGCATTATTATTATTATTATTATTGTTAAATGTGTGATGGGTCAAAAGCAAAGCACAAATCTTGTTATTGTATGGGAACATGCACTGATGACAAACTAGTGCGTAGGAGTTCACTATTGGAAACATATGGAAAACTTGACAGATCTGTGTGAGGTTGTAAGCAGAATGGCCCAGGGCGCAGGCAAAATCCAAAATGCAAAAAAGGTTTATTTTAACTAAAGAAGGCTGGCAAAGCAGCTACAAAAAACTCTATCTTCACAAGGAGAACTCAGAGGAACAAGGAGAACAACCACACTGACTGCAAGACAGTACAATGAACGGACACAGACTGAGGATAAGACACCAAATATAAAGGCAAAAAAATTAAGAGACAATCGGAAACACCTGGGGAGACAAAAGAGGGATCAGGTGTGTGTGGGCGGGGCTGTAGGGCAGAGCAACACAGGAATCATTGAAAACACTAGAAAGTTAAAGAAAATAAACACAGACCATGACAGGACCCTCCCTTCAACAACGGCTCCCGACGTCAAAATGAGGAGATGACGAGACACAGAAAACACAGATTCAAGGACAAAACACAGAGTTCAGGGGGACGGCCAAAGGACCACCCCACATGGAGCAGAACATCCGGAGGGCGGCTCAGAAAATCTCCCAGGTCCAAGGGAGTCGTGAAAACAGGGGTGGACCCAAGGGAGGAGGCAGGAGCAGATGAGGACCCAAGGGAGGAGCCCATGGAGGAGGCGGGAGCAGACGAGGACCCAAGGGAGGAGGTTTATAAACAGGCAGGCCCGGGGACATCACAATCCAACCTGGGTGTTCAGGAAATGATGATAGTGGTACAGGAGGTGAGACCGGATCTGAGGACTCTGGAGAAACTGGAACAGATGTGACTGAAACAGGTGAGTTGAGAGCAGGAAATGGTGTGACTGGAACTGAGACTGAAGATGGTGAAATTGTAGCTGATAAACAGACTAGTGACTCAAACTGGATCTGGTGATGACTCGATGACTGGAACCTCAATGATTGGAACTGATGGCTGGTAGACTGGAACCGATGTGGAACCAGAAGACTTGAGGACAGGAATAGGTGCCTCAGGAACTGAGGAGACTGAAGACTCTGGTGCTGAGACTGGAACTGGTGACTCGGGTGCAGAGACAGGAATCGGTGAGTCTGGATCTTCTGAAGACTGGAACTCTGAAGACTTTGATAATAGAGCAGAACCAAGTGGCAATGGCTGGGCAGGCAAAGTTGGTGATGCAGGACCAGGCTTGGATGGTGATGCAGAAACAGGACCAGAAGATGAGGATGGTGAATCTGGATCAGATGACGAGGATGGCTGAGCAGGCGAGGATGACAAAGATGATGCAGGACCAGATAAAGATGGAAACATATAGGCCTTTTCTACTAGTGCCACTTAGTGTAGTGTTGGTACGGTTTGGTACCCATACCGACCCATACCTACACTGACCGTTCCGACACTACATCATGGAAAAGGGGCTTTAGAGGGTGCAGCTGGCACAGGATACACAGAAGCTGCAGCAGGCGAGGAGAACTCTGCAGGAGCTGCAGCAGGCGAAGAGGACTCAGGTGGGACTGCAGCGTCACCCTCCTTAAGGGCGCTGAAACAGTTCTCTGGAGCGTCAACCCTCTCCAGAGCACAGGAACCCATGGGCCCGGCAGAGCAGGAATCCACTGGCCAGGCAGAGCAGGAACCCATTGGCCTGGCAGAGCAGGAACCCATTGGCCCAGCAGAGCAGGAACCCATTGGCCCAGCAGAGCAGGAACCCATTGGCCC
>NW_013953605.1:111850-113344 GCF_001266775.1 Austrofundulus limnaeus
GGCAGAGCAGGAACCCATTGGCCTGGCAGAGCAGGAACCCATTGGCCCAGCAGAGCAGGAACCCATTGGCCCAGCAGAGCAGGAACCCATTGGCCCAGCAGAGCAGGAATCCATTGGCCCGGCAGAGCAGGAACCCATTGGCCCGGCAGAGCAGGAACCCATTGGCCCGGCAGAGCAGGAACCCATTGGCCCGGCAGAGCAGGAACCCATTGGCCTGGCAAAGCTGGGTCCTGTCTTCTTACGCCGAGGATGGTGGCAGCGAGAGGAGCCTAGAGGAGCCTGAGAAGAATTCTGACTGCTGAGAAGAGGAGGACTTGGTGGGAGGACAGGTGGTCGGGGCGAGAAGGATCTGGTGGAGGAGTCTGCGGTCACGCAGAGCCTGCACAAACAGTGCAGACATTCCCTGGTGAGTCACACCAGTGGGGGGTGTCGAGAAAACAAAGTGATAAAGTCATTAGTTGCCACCAACCTGTCGCACAAGTCGATGGAGGGATGGGCAGCATTGATAAATGTGTGGGTTCTCTTCCGAATTAAGAGAGCTTCCTCAGGGGTGAAGTCCTCCAGAAGATAGTTGTGGTCCAATCATTTAAGGGGTCTGGCAGAGTGGTGGACCCATGATGCAGGCAGGCAGGCTCGCTTAAATAAAAAATCTTTATTAACAAAACAAAGGCCGACGTGGCGGCAAAAACGGAAACCTTACTGGAGCGAGGAGACAGGGAAAAAACCAGGACGGGAGACCAAACATTGATCAAACACTGGAGTGGTGAAAACAGGCTGATTTAATACAAACCTGGGTTAAGTGGAAGTGAAAACAGCTGAGTGATTAGTGCTGACAGGTGTGAGAGAATGATCTGGAGGAAGCTGGAAGACTGAGGGCAGAGATGAACAGGAATGACACGAGAGGAAACACAAGAGGGAGGCAGAGCACCAGACCAACACAGAACACTCAAAAACAGAGATTGTCACATGTACTTTAAATGAGGCTTGTAAAGATGTGTCAGAGCTGACAGGTTCATTGGCTCAACAATAACAATGAAATCAATTCATTCATTTTTATGAATCAATTTACATTTTAAGCAGGTATAATTGATTCTGAACTGAATCTTGATTTATTATTACATCCCTGCCTCCCAAGCTACATTTGAAAATTCTATGAACCACAAGTAAACTTGCAAAGTGTTCGGTTAGGAAATCTGGAACAAAATGTTTTTGTACACATAGCTAATCGGGAAAAGCAGCAAATGATTTTCTTAATTAAATATCAAATAGCAGGTATTTCTCCATGCTCCAGTATTCTAGTATCATTTGAGCTCATATAGTCTGTGTGACATTGAGTTAATGGTTTCTTTCTTAGAGTCCTGTTATGGCAAATATTTGTCTAACAAAGACAGAAATACGTGGTCCAAGAATGAAGGTACTCTGTGAGATGATCAGCTGAGTTTTATTGCAACAACAGGAAACGGAGAACAACCTGGCCGGTCTCTGTGCTTCTGC
>NW_013953605.1:114344-115432 GCF_001266775.1 Austrofundulus limnaeus
CGAGAGACCCTAAAGCCCGTCCACACAGCTAAGATGTTACTCAGACTCTGCCCAGAGAAGCGTGCGCGTGCTTGACGCTCGCTCTCGCCTTAAAGGGCCATACACACCTGAAAATATACGACAGGACCAAGTTAGGTTTAGGTTCTGGAAGTTAGAACAACATCAAAATAAGAGTAGAAATACAATCTTGTGAGAAGGCCTATTTCCTCATTTATACTTCTGAATGTTTATTGAATGCTTGGGCTTCTTCATTGTAAATGATTGCTCCAGCCCAATGGTACAAATATCACTGATGGTACTCCTATAGTGGTAATGTGGGATTTAGTATTTCTAAGTTAAATAATACACTGATTAACCTTTATAAGACAAAATAATATATAAAGGTAAAAAGTAGAGAACTATAAAAGCACAATTGGTTCAAGCAAGTTTTGATCTTGACTCCAAATGAAAACAACTAGAAACAAAACTGCACTGAAGAATATTCTGAGTATCTGTGTGGAAACCAGGATCGACATGATCAGCTACTTAAGCAGCATCGATGAAGTCTCTGTTGGGCCTGCTAACAATATAAGATGTAAATTGGCAAGGATTTTAATTAAGTTATGTAAAATTAGTTTTCAGTTGATGTGGAGCAAAAGAAGAGGCAACACTGCAGTGTATATGGTGCAAAACCAATCACACCTTATTCTACACCCATAATCGGGGTTAGGTGAGCTTTTTGCATAATAATCAGTGGTGGAATTAGTTGCTGTTATCTGCTAATAGGCTAATAATCCTCCATCTGGATCTGGGTTCATTTCTTCGCTCACCCTAACATTGATGTGAAAATTGTCAAAATTTGTAATATTTTTTTGTAAATGGCTGATTTCCTGTAGGTTTTAGAATAGGGTGCCGAAAAACTTTTTTGTCAGTACAAGACTGATGTACCGATGTACAAATATCATGTGCATGTTTAAGTTGTAAGAGAGGCTGCTGTTTAGAGGGCACTAGAGAGCTAATTTGACATAACCACTTCTGAATATTTGCACCTCCCCATATTTATGCTAGATTTATGTAACTACCAAGTTTTACAATGCTCATAATAAAGT
>NW_013953606.1:0-11390 GCF_001266775.1 Austrofundulus limnaeus
GTATAATATATAATATATAGTATATAATAATAAAATGAAGCCACATGTAACCCACGTAGAAAGAGGTTAGGTAAGCTGGACAGCCTACTTGACCAATCAGAATGTTCAGATTCCAGTGTTTCAACCAATCAAAATGCAGACTACCATTGTAGGTCCCGCCCTCCTCCTCCGTGCCGGCAGTAGAATTGTGTTGACATGAGGAGAGAGCGGTTGTCCACCAAGCCGCGCTTCCGCTCTCCGCCAACTCGCAGGGTCGGGCCGACATCGATTCACAACACCCCCTAGCTGATTTGTTTCTCTAATAGAACAATTTCCTGTACGACATGGAAAGCCTACGGGATATCAGTGAGGGTAAGACCATGAAAACTGTAATAGTAGTTGTCGGCAGCGAGTTACAAGTTTTTCTTTCGGAGTGTGTGCGCCCGATTTCGAATATGGCGTACCCCGCTTTTGAGATGGCGGTTGGTTTTGTGTTGTTGCACCGCCAGCAGCGCGGAAGCTGTTGTGTGCGCTTGGTTTAAAAGGAAGCTCGACTCCCTCCGGGTGGTTACCCAACTACAAATTTGTCTCTTTATATCTTCCATGTTGTGTAGCTAGTTGAGGTTATCATTAGATTAGAAAACTGACGGTGATGGTTGGTAAATGGTGCCTTCCAGGGCTCCAACTAAAGCTACAGTTAGCTTTAGGCTAAAAACAACTAGCATCTTAATTTAAAGCAAACCTAACTTAAACTTTACACATCGACCGGTACTTTAAACCGAGTTTCTATGAAAAACAGTAATCTCGAGTGTCGCTGATGTGGTTGGCCCAGTAATGAAAACGATTATTTGCTCTATTTTTATGAATGCGCCTGCCTTGTGGTTCGCTTTTACGACACCTTTACGTGTTCTTGAACGTACCACACGCTGAAGGAAACGTGCCTTCACTTAACTGGGTTTATCTTTACTAAAAACAGTAATAACAAGCAGTGGTTGTTCGTGTAGTTTGTAAAAAAAATGATTTGTTTAAATCTAAAATGTCATGAAAGTAATTGTAGTTTCAAAGTAACACCAAAATCCCTTTTTAACAATTATTTTTACATCTACTTGTTCATGCATTACTATGAATGTTTGATTTATTCAGTTGTTTTTGTTATCAACCTTTAAAATTAAACTAGCTGAACACTAATTGAGTTGTCCTGTGTATAATTTTGTTAAATAAAAAACAATGAATAGCATTCTTGTGATGCTGAAGTAGCCAATTTGATCTGTAATAAAATAATATTAAAGCACATTTATTCAAAAGCTTTTAATATACAGGAGGTAATATTTAATTTCTAAGAAAAGGTTTGTGTTTCTCACTTCAGCTTTGACTAAATCGTAATAATGTAATTGTTTTCCAGATCCCCCTCTCCTGCTGCCGTCTCTTCGCCTCTTCATCCCTCCTCTCCGCCTGGTGTCTGCAGCCATGTGGCACATCGTGCAGAGTGGAAGCGTGCAGGACTACGGCATGGTGGAGGAGTTCGTCAGCACGGTCACAGAAATGGTGCCTGAGCTGCTGAACGCAGATCAGAAAGCTCAGCTCCTCCTGGGCCTCAGAGCACGGGTAAATTAAGACCTTTTCTAAGCATTTGCATTTTAATAAATGAGCCTAAACATATCTTAAAGTTGTGGTCATTCTAAACACGTTGGTTTTGCCTAACCTGCTATGAAAGAGGAATCTTCTGTTTGCAATTAGCACAAAACTAATGGCAGAAGAACATAATTAAACATAGTCCCCTCATCTCAAATCAGGCACCAATCTCACCTTTATTTTATTGAGATTTCCTCAAAGCAGAGCAGGTCTTTTGTAGCCTGGGGGTGTTTGTTGTATCAGAACCCCTCACCCTAATAGAAGCACCATGAAGTTTGGCTTAAGCCCCCAATTTGAAAATAATAAACTGTACTTGTTTCTTTGTTTTCCAGATAGCCGCATAGCTATTAAGTTTATTTCCACACTGAAATAAACATATTTCTTGCAGGTTGTTCTTGAGTTGTGTCGGTCTGAGCAGATCGCAGACACAGAATCCATACAGATGCATCTGGACCGCATAAAGACCCTTGTAGCAACATGGGCTGCACAGGTTAGCTTCTTAAAATGTTACCAAAAAGTAATATTTRAATTATTTCTGTTTAAACAACAGCTGCTGTGCTTTTTGCTTGTTTGTTCCTCCAGCCATGTTTTTCAGATGTCCAGTTTCCCGAGTCAAACTTTGTGGATCACGTTGAGTTGTTGCTGAAGGACCCTGAAGAGAAGGAGAAGTTCTTCCAGGTATTAACTTCTTGTCTCCATCGCACGTTATAAGCTCGTCACACACTGAAATCTAAACTGCGATTGTTTTCCTCCAGGATGTTTTCCCTACAGACTTTGGACTGGATTACGACAACGCTCTGCAGATGCTGATGTTGGATTTCCTGTCCAGACTGGAGAAGCTCCTCCCACTTCCAGATATTCAACAGGTAATGCTTGAAACAAATTTATTAGAAAATGGCGAAAACTGACTGGGTTAAAACAATATGACCCAAACAGAATATGAAGATATCTATGCAGCACTGGGTGAAAATAATTGCAACTTTTCTGCACTCCTAGTGACTTCAAGCACACAACAAAATGTATTTAATAGCTAAAACATTTGATTTTTCATGCTATGTCTACTTGTCATCTATCTAAATGTGGTATTGTAAAAAAAAAAAGACTTTAAATGTGTGAAAAAAATTCTTACCCAGGACAGATGCTAACAGCTCAAATTATCACATGTATTAGATATATTTTGAACTTACTTTTTGTTCTGCCTCTCTTTTTTTCGTTTGCTGTCTAGACAGCCTCCATGCTCAGTGCTGTCCCCTCTGCCCTGGAGGAGTGTGCACACTCCGTACCCGACCCCCAGCATCTAAAAACTGTGCTGCGTTACCACACAACACTTGGACTTTGTGATTTTTCTGGTGAGTCTGTACTTGTATTATTGCCTTGTCTCAACTGAGAACTAAGTAAAAATAAAGAAAATTTACATTTCAATTGGTTTAAATTCTACCTCAAATATAGATAAAACTTCATTTAGATAAAGTAAAATACTTTGTATGCCTTGAAGTAAATAATTTTGTCTGTTTTTTTTTTTTTTTTTTGAAGGAACCAGTGATTTAAAAGAATATCCTAATTTCCCCACAGATGAAACTCAGACCATTCCGTCCACATTTGGAAACTGTATCCTGTCTTCGCTGTCTCTTCCTCAGCTGGAGAAAATCGTTATCCATCCTGACCAAATAGAGTTGCAACCTTCTTCAGAAATGCCAGGTTGTATGACCGTCCAGGTGGAGGGTGAAACCGTAACGCTGCTCGACTACATTCAGATCGAGCAGCCGTCTGGTCTGGATGAGTGCGACGATCAGGAAGAAACCGAGTTAAGTTTCGAGGAAGCCACCGCCCACGAGGATTTAGGCGACGCCTTAAAGCCTGCAGCTTTTCAACCACTGAAGCAGAGCAAGAGGCTCGAGCTAAAAAGAAAATCGTTCAAAGAGAACGATCAAGGGGCGGCTAAGAGGCTACGGAAAAAATACCCCAGCACCAAAACGTGTCCCGTGTGCAACAAGACGTTCCTGCGAGCTGCGGCCATGAGGCGGCACCTGGAAATTCACAGTGCAAACCGCAACTTCAAGTACAAGTGCAGCAGCTGCGACAAACAATTCAGGGACCATTACGACTTGAACCGACACGCGATGCGTGTTCACGAGAAGGGAGACTTGAGCAGCAATCCTAAAGACGAGGACTTGGAGGATCCCTGCACCTCAGAGATGTTGGAAAGTAAAACCTGCTCGCTGTGCGGGAAGTATTTTGCCCGCGAAGTAGACATGAAGCGACACTTGAAGTCCCACTCAGAGGACCGCCCCTATAAGTGTTCCTTCTGCGACAAGAAGTTCAAGAACCCTTACATCTTAAAGAGACACGAGAATGAGATCTGCAAGAGCAGAGAGGTGAAAAGGCCCAAGAGGAAAGAGGCACCACTCCCAGACATGGAGCCATCTTCAGATGTGTCTGTTGAAGGTAAAATCTGTCCCATCTGCAACAGGATCCTTCCATCCACTGCAGACTTCTCAAAGCATTTACGATCCCATTCCGAAGACCGTCCCTTCATCTGCCTCACGTGTGAAAAGGGCTTCAAGTACAAAGACACATTGAGGAAACACCAGATCATCCACAACCACGAGGGCACCAGGGAAGAGCAGTGCAAAACCGTGGAACAGATCCTTGCTGAAGCCGATGCTCAGAAGTGTGAAAATACTGATGAACTGGATAAAAAGGAAAGCAATACTGAGGCACCTGAAGGCATCTTGGAGAAGAACGTGTCCTCGCTCATTCCAAACTCCAAAAAACACATGAAGCTGTGTCCCGTCTGCTCCAGGGCATTTGATAGCGTCAAAACACTAAACAGGCACCTGCAGTGCCACACAGACGAGCGGCCCTATCATTGCATCCACTGCAAGAGGCGTTTTAAACACATGCARGGACTGAAAAGACATCAGATTTATGCCATTTGTCATAAGAAAAGCGCCCGTTTCTTTTGGAGAAAAGAGCAGCGAGCCGGGCCTAATCAAATTGAAGCGAGCGGCGTCGATGCCCAAAAGGGATCCCAGCAAAGGATACCGGTGTGGTGCTCCAACTGTGGCAAACACTTTGAGTGTCCGTCTGCTCTGACAGAACACCAGGAGCAGTCGTGCAAAGTGGAAATGGGGGACGTCCTGAGCTGCCGCGACTGCGGGAAGGAGTTCAAGACCATGACGTTGCTCAAAGTGCACCAGAGGATTCACGACCCGCTCTACTGCAAAGAGTGCGGAAAGATCCTCGGAAACGAGACGGCGTTCGAGAGACACAAGCTGATGCACAAACCGGTGCAGTGCACCATGTGTGATAAGACGTTCACCGTGCTGAGGCGCCTGAGGGAACACTACGAGAAGCAGCACAACTTCACCGGACCTTTCCCCTGTTCAATGTGCGATAAATCTTTTGTCCAGTTGTCCTACCTCGCCCTCCACCAAAGAATCCACCAGGGAGAGTTTCCTTACCCTTGCACCATGTGTCCAGAGAAGTTCAGGTCCTCCAACTGTTTGACGGTCCATCAGCGGAAACACACGGGGGAGAAACCCTTCCTGTGCTGGCAGTGCGGGAAATGTTACCGCTCGGCCTCGGAGCTCACGGTCCATATGGGGACCCACTCGGAGGCGAGGCCCTGGGCCTGCAAGCAGTGCGACATGGCGTACCGCACCAAGCTGCAGCTCACGAACCACGTGGAGCAAGTCCACATCGGCGTCCGGTACCCCTGCACCACCTGCGGGAAGCAGTTCATGAAGGAGATGTCGCTGAAGCGGCACGAGCTCCTCCACACGGGCGAGCGGCCGCACCAGTGCACCGTGTGCGGTAAAACCTTCCTGACGGTCAACGAGCTCCGCCTCCACAACCGCTACCACACCGGGGAGCGCCCGTACAAGTGCGACGTGTGCAGCAAGGCCTTCATCCAGTCGGGCTACTTGAAGTCGCACATGCGCATCCACACGGGGGAGAAGCCGTTCAAATGCGACGTATGCGACAAAAGCTTCAGGTTGTCGTACCACATGAAGAAGCACCGGCGGATTCACTCGGGGAAAACGAAGAGCTACACGTGCGAGGACTGTGGGGTGGAGTTCTACCAGAAGAAAGCTCTGTGGGAACACGCGCTCAGTCACGAAGTGAAAATCGAATCGACATTCACAGACGAGGTCGCAATAGAGTTTCAGTGAAAATCCTCTTTCTTTTCATGACCTGAACCTTTAAAGAGTCCAAAGTTTACCAACAAACTCTTAGGTTTTTAGGTTTTGTTCACAAGTTTATCCTTTATCTGCAGCTTTTCCCTTCCTTTCAGTAGTCTCCCTCAGCCAGCAGGTGGCAGTGTAGTCATGATAATGACTGTCAGCTGTGAGTTGCCCCCTGCTGCCACATCTGGGGCATCCTGATACATAAATACTAGATTTTTCTTCAGTTAGAACTTGAATGCCAACTCTCAGGAAACGCCACAGGTGTTGCACAACAATCCGTTTGTCTACATCAGAGGTTCTCAAACTGGGGTCTGCAAGAGTTATCTTGGGGGTCTTCAAAAAATTTCACTGAATTGTTCATTTGTTTTTTTATTTTTAAAAAGGCATAGGCAAAAATGAACTAATAAAACAAACATAATAAATTAAATAAAAATATATATTCCCATGGCATTTAGGGGTTGAAATGACAGTAAATTATTTTTTATGAGGGGGTCCCTGGAATTTTTTCACACTTGTAAGGGGTCCTCAGACCCAAAATGTTTGAGAACCCCAGGTCTACATGGTAGTTTTTTTTTTTTTTTCCCCAAATGTAATTTGGTGCAACATAAATGTCGCAACTGTTTACTTAGACACGGCCGTTTCAAGCCAATATTTAACTTTTACTCTTCCTCAGTCTCTCACCTGACCTCAGCTGTCAACAGAAACTGTTCCTGCCTCAGAAAGATTGACTGAATCAGAGCCTCTCCAGAGTGTTGGGAGCACTTTTTTTTTTTTTACTTGAAGCATATTGATTTATATGAGGTTGTAATTGCTTCAGCATGTCCTGGATTATTCCCCCCCGTAATTGAGGCCTGGCAGCGGGCTCTTTCCTAGACATAGTCCCAGCGGTGCCAGATGGTGAGAGGCGAGGAGCACCGCACCCACTCCGCAGCCAGCAGGGGAGAGTCGGCCCCTCTTAGCCTCACCGCCGCTGCTCTTCGCTGCCCCGCTTTCAGGTGTCACTCACAGGCCACCGTCTAGGTCCAAAAATCAGCATGAGGCAGCACTTTTCTGCCTGCTGAGTCACACAGAATCTGAACTGATCTGAATACTGGCTCTCGTCTAGGATGGGTTCCTGCAACCACATTAATTCCAGTGCGTATTACTTGTTTAGTGTTTTTGTTTCTGACTCAGTGGAACATTCCTGAATTTTGTAATAGACGGGAATGCCTGCACGCTGCAACAGGTCTGATTGGTGTGTGCGTCGGTGCTAATAGAGCCAACACTCCACATGTGGGGGAGAACCCCAGTAACGCTCCTTGTGTTTCACCTGCAACTCAAACAGCATCGCCTGTGATGCTTAAGATGGAAACCCTGATTCTGGTGTTGCGTATTGTTTATTATTAAAGAAACGCTTTCAATTTTTGACTTTGTAGAATAAATCCTGCTAAAACACATTAAAAACGCAGAGTTCGAAACACAGTTGATGGGAAGTTCTTGTAAGACGATGGTTTTGCTTTTCCTGAACCTTTAGGAACACCTGCTGGAGTATTCAGYTGGATTATTCCTGAACATTTTGCAGAAAAACCCTCATTTCTCACAGCTTTTGGGGAACCAGATACATCAGAATAAAGAAAGAAAGTCCTTCAGTCACTTAAGTCAAATCCTTAAAAAAAGAAAAAGATTTTCTTGATTCAGGTGTTTTGCATGAGACTCAGTTCAAAAGATGGTAAGGTCTCTAGTTCCTCAAGAGCTCCTGTCCTGTAGGTTTTACTGGTTTCCCTCCACCAACACACCCGATCCAGGTGTTGTGGCAGAGAACCCTTTAAAACTTTTTAATTTGCGGTCCACAAAATTAACAGTTGCAAAAACTTGTGACCCCCGATTTTACTGGTTTTCCCGTCCAAACTTTGCTAATAACTCTGTTAGACGTGAGCATAATAAGCAAACATAACTGATTCGACTTTTATTCATTTATTATTGTATTGTTTTCTCTTTATTTGGTGTTTAAGTTGAATAAATCATCTACCCCACCTGATGTTTCATGAACCACAGAGAGCTTTGGGAACCACGCCACTAAAACATGCAGGGTTGTGGCCCTTGAGGACCAAGACTGGACCTCCCTGTGCCAGAGTTTTGAAGGAACGACGTTAAAGTTGTTTTGTTAAACCAGGGGTCTGCAACCTTTACAATCAAAAGAGCCATTTCTGCTCCTTGACTCACTGATAAAAATCTGTTCAGAGCTGCAAAACAAGCTACAACTGTGATTATCAACTGGTGGTTCGCTGGCCTTTTTGAGGCCTTTTTGGGAACCTTTACGGCCAGTGGAGGTGACATTATAAAACTAAAAAYTATATTGTGAATTTTATTATTTAATATTATTTTTACACATCAGGACAAATGAACAGACCGGATTCATATAAATAAGAACAATACTGTATATAATTTATACCCAATTTCATAAAAACTAGTACAACTGAACAATTCTGGCATATTTTCTTTTCTAATTCTTATTATTACATGGACTTTAAACTCTTTAAAGGTAATTCTGATGGATTTGAGAGAAAGATCATTGAAAGAAGTTGGATTATTTAAGTAAACAGCAGGCTAGCATGAGCTAATCAACAGGTTTTACTTTTTTGTAATAGTAGTATTGATCACATGTTTGCATACAAATTGATCTCTGTTGTTGGTATAAAAACAAACAAAAAAATTCTGTTATGTTTTCAAAGAGCTGCTGCAGAGGGACCAAAGAGGCACACGTGGCCCCAGAGCCGCAGGTTGCAGACCCCTGGGTTAAACTGTGTTTATGACAAATTCAGACTCAAATGAGATCGTCAGATCTCAGAGGACATGTTGTGAATGATTCAGCTCCTACAACATCAAATTTTAGCTCAATATCTCTAAAGTTACCTGGGTTTTTGTCTTTGTGTCTATGTGTTTCCAATGGTCAGTTGAACATTTCCTTCAGGCTACTTAATGCAAACATTTAGCYTGAAACATTTCAGTGCTGTAAAAGCCACCGTTTCAGTCTGGTTCTGCAGCGTCTCTGAGCACAGTGAGCGTTAAGTAACAACCCTAACCCAGTCTCATTAACTCCACAGTGAGTTTAATTTTCATCACCGGTAGAAAGAGGTGGTGGAGCCTCAAGAGTTCCTACTGAAAATCCTGCCACAAACAGTTAAAGTGTCACAGAGGTTTTTTTTTTTTTTCCTGAAAAATGGGGTTTTGATCATCAGCAGGCTCTGCAGATTTTTCCTGGCCCCTTTTGCCAAAATCCCGTGACCCCTGAATGTTACTACGGAAACGCAGCGTATCAAAACAAGAGCCCCACTTCTTGCGTTGGCTCCATGACGCACCTTTATTTCTTCCATATGAACGGCGAATGGTACAGCAGAGGGCTGCGATAACAACTTTGTGCCACACACAAGCTCAACCGCCATGCTTTGGACAGTAACGCATGCATTAAAACCTGAAATTACCCCTCCAATCACTTGCAATAGATACCCTGCTTTCGTAGATTTTTGCAGAGTTTGTTTTAGTCGATGGCTGAAGGAAAAAATATCAACACTGGGAAACCACTGAGCTGGAAAACTAGGCTAATAAACGGACAAAAGATGGATCGAAGCTGTAGGTATTTGCATGCACGTCCTGAAGTGAACTTTAGTGAAGGAACACATTAAACATGCAGCTTGATCAGGAATGAGATCACTTGTTGGGGAACGTATATTGTAGACAATTAAAAAAATATTTTTCGCCTGTCACAAGGAAATTTCGACAAAACTAAAAGTTTAGCCTTTTTGTGAGCTCGATCGCTTCACTGTAGAAATGTCATCCAAAGTTTAAACGGGTCACAGAAAGTTGGACTTGATGTGAATGAGCTTTATGGTTCTTGCAGCTTTTTTTCCACAAAAAAGTTGAGGTCATGTTAACCTTTGAGTCGTGCAGAGGCAGATCTAGGAATTTTTCTAAGTAAGGGGCCACAATATCCATAACATAATAATATAACGATAATAATTAATTATAATTGTTATAATTCAGCATCCATGCACATAAATCCTCAGTTTTTGAAAGGTGTATAAATTTAATCGGTCACATGTTCCAACACTTGTAACATAATGTAATGTTATTAAAAAAGCTTAAATTGTTTGCCAGTTGAAAGATATTTTCTGTGGGATAGTTCAAGTCTGTAAAGGAAGAGAAGACGACTTCTTTAAAGGGGCAATATTATGTGTTCCTCAGGCTTATATTTAAATACTATACCATAATAAAGTATCTATGTCACATTTAGCTGTTATTAAAATGCTGTTTTTATGTTTAAATAGAAAATAAACTTATCTTCTCATCACTTCCTCTGCTGAACGCCTTGAAATWGGCCTCTGTCTCTTTAAGAACCACCTTCTGCTTCTGTTCCGTCCTGTTCGGGTGGGGTGGGGGGATTTGTACGCAGGGGTTTTTGTGCACGCGCGCTGTGGGGGGGGTGCGTGCGCTATGTTGCAGTTTACTTGGCATCTGAAAACACATTTCCTCAAAGGTATTTTTAATCTGAAAAGAGCTTCACTGAGTGAAAACTAATGTTGAGAGCTCAGCAGCTAGGTTTCACTTTCACTTTGACCTGAGAGCCGACAGGAGTCATGGGCGGGGTGTGTGGAGAGGGGGTGCGTTCTGCCATGAGGACGTTCGGCTTAAAGACACGTCCCAGGGGCGTTTCTGGTACCAAAAGGCGTTTCTGGTCCCCACTTGTCATTTTGCAACTCAACATGGCTTCCTAAAAACGCTGCAGGATTTCTCAAACATGCATGAATGAGTTAGAGCAAGGCTTTGGGCATGTTTTTATGAGAGTATAACAAAAGATGATAAAAAACTCAAAAAAGTTTATTTTACATGATATCGCCCCTTTACCTAATTTCCCTCTGGGATCAATAAAGTATTTTTGAATTGAATTGAAGACTGAGTCATGCTGGACTTCACTGTTTGACTCATTAGTGCCTCTAGTGTTTGGGCATGGAACTGCACCCACCATCATTGCTCTCAGGCAAAGGACAGATGAGTGACAGGAGAGGGGCACCTCGGAGCCAATCAGATTTCAGCAGGGGCCAATGCCCCAGTGGCCCCACCCCTAGAACCGCCCCTGGAGTCATGCAAACTATCCAAAATTTTCCAAAATTATCGTTTTGAGTCCAACCCTCTTAAAACGAGAATTTTTAGTTGTAGCTTAGCTTATAGGGTCATTTTCTAGGGTTCTCAAACTTTTCCACATCATGGCCCCCAAACATCATGAGCCTCTGTCTGGGGATGAATTTTAGCTTGGATCGAGGAACATCAAAGAGAAACTGGTTGGATGATTGAGGTGCTCTAACTGGCGTGTGGATGTGGTGGTTAGGTGGTGGTTGTGGCATGTGGCCCCATCACATTATGATGTTTTAGACAACTTATGCTGACTTCGGAAATTTATGTTATAATTATTTTACTCATATCGGCTATGTATTTGATCTAATTGTTTGCATTATGTATATAAAGCGAGTAAAATAAGTATTGAACACGTCACCATTTTTCTCAGTAAATATATGCAGGAGATTGTCTTGACCATGTCTACATGCCTAAATGCAC
>NW_013953606.1:11413-31310 GCF_001266775.1 Austrofundulus limnaeus
ACCCAGAAAGGTCCCCGGACCGGGATTTGTTCCGGTGACCTTCTTGCTGAAAAGCATCAGCTCTACCAACTGAGCCACCGTGCCGCCCTTCATGAGATTCTTTATAGATAAAATTATTTCAGAGATAAAATTCACTCCAACCTTCCTGCTGTTGTCTCTGATTCTCTGTCAGATGAGACAGCTTTAGTGTCACTAGAACCTGATTTATGTTTAGACTGTTTTTGTCTTGTTAAGCTCTCTGAATTATCTAAAATAATAGCTTCATCCAAATCATCAACGTCTGCTAGATCCCATCCCAACCAGACTGTTCAAAGAGGTATTTCTCCTGATTAAAATCTCCATTTTGGATCTACTTAATTTGTCTCTAATGAATGGTTATGCGCCCCAGAGCTTTAAGGTTGGTGTAATAAAACCTTTACTTAAGAAACCTGATCTTGATTCAGGAGTTCTGGCCAACTACAGACCTATATCTCTGTTTAGAGCTCATCATGGCACAGAAACAGCACTGGTGAAAGTTACTAATGATATTCTCAGGGCCTCAGATTGTGGACTTGTGTCCATTATTGTCCTGTTAGATCTCAGTGCTGCATTTAATACATTTGATCACAATATTTTATTACGTAGGCTTGAACTTGATATTGTGATTACAGGAACAGCTCTGAAATGGGTTAAGTTGTATTTATTTGATAGACTTCATTGTGTAAATATTAATAATCAACTTCTTACAACAGAGTTAGTCATGGAGTTCCTCAGGGTTCAGTGCTTGGACCAATCCTCTTTACTTTATATATGCTTCCATTAGGTAAAGTTATTAAACAGCATGGTGTAAATTTCCATTGTTATGCTGATGATACTCAATTTATTCATGAAATCTTATGACTCCGACCAGTTCCTTAAATTACAACCATGTATTAAAGACATAAAAACCTAGATGACTCTTAACTTTCTGCTTCTAAACTCAGATAAGACAGAAATTTTGATTTTTGGACCTGAACATCTTAGAGATCAACTTTCCAACCTTTCACCTTCTCTGGATGGCATTAATCTGCCCTCCAGTTCTAATGTAAAGAACCTTGGCGTTATTTTTGATCAGGATATGTCTTTTAACACCCACATTAAAATGTTACCAGGACCACCTGCGTAATATCACTAAAATTAGAGATGACATCTGTTGTGACTTGGGGTATATAAATAAACTGAATTGAAGATATAAATGGCTTTTGACATCAGTTTTCGAGCTAACATTATTAACTCAGTAACTAACACTATATTGTCATATAGTATATATCAATGGAAGGACCTGTAAGGTGTGTTTGCTCAAATATTTAGGCTAAGTCTGCATTTTGTTTTGTTTTTTCAGAACTCAAGCGTTAAAACTTATCCTAGAACCAGGATGCACACGGTTYGTCTCTTTTTGCTTCAGCTTCCAGGATCCCTGATGGCAGTGGTGGCCAATCATGGTCCTTAGGGGCCACTATCCTGCATGATGATTTTCTGCTTCAACGCACCTGATGAGTCACAAAAGACTACAGCAGAATTTGAGGACATCCTTAAACGGTAATTTAACCATYGAATCAAGTGTGTTAAATACACAGACCTCATATTGGAGCCGAGAACCAAAACATGCAGGATGGTGCGTGCTTCTTGAATCCATTCATTTTGATAGCTGTGCTCAAATGGAGCTCCTTGAGTGCAGCGTATAAAAGTGCACGAGGAATGAAAGGAGGTTTGCTCTTCCTTGATGAGGGTCACAGCAGGCCCACAATGCACTGGAATTGGTTTCAGTGTGTTCTTTTGAACCAACCATGCAATTCARGCTTTTTAATTTTTATCCGTCAAGAGCGCTTTGAGAACTTCTTTTTCCACAAATAGTAGCTACTCTAAAACTAAAAAGTGCTTTTGAAAAAATAAAAAAAGGCGTCTGCACAAAGACACTAAGCAGCGACCCTCTCCTCTTTCAGTAACATTACATACAACCTAATAGGAAAGTAAAGACTGATATCATTACTAATATGTTTTATGAAAATGTGCTGCATTGTCTTTACTAAAAAACTGATGGCGGCTACAGTTTCTAGTTTCTTACTCCCCAATGATCCGGGTCAGGGGTATACATCCTCTTTTGCATCTTATTTTGAGTAACCTAAGAAGCATTTAATGTTTTGCTGATTTGTATTCTTGCCTGCAGCGATGGCCTTCAATGCTGTTCCTCCACGCCACGCTCACATCAAAACGACTCATTTCTCGTCTCAGGTGAAGAAAGCCTTTGCTCTAAATGTAACAGAACCGCCTTGTACACTTCAGCCTCTAATGATCATGTATTGTTCAAGGACACGTTTAACACAACTACAATCAGCATACTGTATACACTCAAAGAGAAATAAGTAAATCACGCATTTACTTAACTGATCCATCCTCTTTACCTGCTTCTCCTCTCTAGGTGACAAGGAGCTGGTGCTGGTTGGTGTAAGGGGACACCCTGAACAGGTCATAAGTCCATCACAGRGACACGTAGAAAATCTATCATTCCCACTCTTGCCTGAGAACAATTTAGAATTATTTAACTTAACAGGCATGCTTTTGGTCTGTGGGAGGAAATTAGAGTACCCAAAAAAAATGTTTGAATACCATTTTTTAAGGATGTGGTCAGAAATCAATATACACGCTGTAATCAGAAACCTTTTTGTAGTGTTTGCATACTAGCAAAGCTTGGATTACTAAAAGAAATTCAACGTTTTCCCCTACTTTTATCCAAGGAGGGCTGCTCGTCCTGCCAACGAAACCACGCACCTTTCCATACATGTCTGTACTTTATAACTTGTGACCAATTCTGCAGTGGGAAGACACCAAAGTTGAAAGAAACCTCATGAACCTGATAGAATGGAAGAGGAAACTGAAATGTAGAACAAACGTTTCAGGATCAAAAACAGGTGGTTACTCAGCTTGTTGGTTCAATTCCTCATGATGGTGAAAATGTTTTTTTTAACCAACTGCAGTCAAGCCAGTGTTTCCCCTACCATTATACAGGTAGTGYGACAGGTGAAGCCACAGCATGGTTACCTTATCAATAATTACTGCCTTTTTTTCTTTCTCTGCGGGTGGGGGGTCAGCTTCACGCAGCTGCAGGTGAACACCTCCCGGGAACGCACACGTTTCCTGGACTATTTTCCACCGAGGATTACGTCGTATTTTATATATTATATTTCTATAAGCACTTCGCAGCATTTGCTCCCATGTGTTCACGTCACGAGCGCAACAAAACCGCGACGGATCAGCTGACTGTTTTTAAAGCGAGGGGCAGCGACTTTACAGCAGCTGGAGGGGGGGGTGTGTCTTTTAAAGACGTGTCTACATTTGAGTTTTATTTTTCTAAAATCACAGAGTTCTCTGAGTCAGCTTCAGATGTTTGTAGTTAATCATAATATCTTCTAAATTTAACCAGGTGTTTCAATGCCTTTAAATTACACAATCATTTTACTGGAGAAACTAGTCAGTTTGATTAAAAAACAGAAAAAAAATTCTGTGCAGAGAACTTCCTCTGCTATAATTTTTTTAAATAAATATATCCAAGCTCCTAAGTTGAAAACACTAAAATTATAGAAAAGATGTTTAAAAACTTCTTTCCTCAGAAAGTCTTCAGTCCTAAGAACACTAAACTGTAACTTTTAATAAGTACACAGTTTACTCCTATTTAAATAAAAATGTTTGACCTGTAAGCAGAAAGCTCATGGATGTTGTTTTTTTATCTCTATTTCAAAGAAGAAGATGAGGAGGAGAATGAGGAAGTTCTCCTCAAGCAGCTCCTAAAACTGTCAACCTGCTGACTGAGAACATTTGTATACAGAACAATTTAGCCTACTTATTAAATTATATTTTTATTGAGATATTTTTTGGACAACCAAAATGTTTTGAGGACAACCAGATTTTGTCAAACCCCCACATGAGAGGTCACCACCACGGTTAAAAACAATCCTGGGAGAAACTCTGCTGAGTTAAAATTCTTCTAGTTCTAATAATTCTTAGAAAGGACATGATGAGGTTTTTACTGATGATATTTTATTCAAAACATGTTACAGAAGTCATAAGATACAGGTTTATTTTGAACAAACATTACAAACGTGTTCATTCCTACAAATCTGTCAAATATATTTACAAACAACACTAAACTGATTCAGATTAACATAAAATAAATCCTGTTTTATAATTAAATGTATGTTTCCTGCTATAAAGAAAAATCCTCCTCCTGTCCTCCTTGTTCCTAATCAGGGTCAGGGTGGGACTGGAACCTGTCCTAGCTGCCTTTGGGTGAAGGCAGGGGATACCTGGACAGGTCTCCAGTTCACCAGAGACACCTGGACAGGTCTCCAGTTCACCAGAGACACTTGGACATGTCTCCAGTTCACCGGAGACACTTGGACAGGTCTCCAGTTCACCAGAGACACTTGGACAGGTCTCCAGTTCACCAGAGACAGCTGGACAGGTCTCCAGTTCACCAGAGACACCTGGACAGGTCTCCAGTCTCCATCAGGAACACTGCAAGCTAAACTTTAGGACTAAAAAAGTTAAGGTCAAAATCTTCCCCGGCCATTTTTATGTCTAATTAGCTCAGGGTGAAACAAAAACTCTGTCAACTTTGGCRTTACAATGTAAAGAAAACACCATACAGAGACGTTAATTAGATTTAACCTGAAAAAGATTTCTTCACTTTTGAATTATTAATTAGCTAAACTCGGGGGAGTAAAAGCTTTGAATGAGCGAGAGTTAGCTCTGTTAAGACACATGACTTTGGTGCAGGAAGATCAGGAGTTCAAAATTCAAATCTCAGGGTCAATACTTACTAAGGTTGGGCAAAATCGTATCGTGTACAATAAATCATCAGAAAAACTTTAATCTTTTTTTTTTTTGGCACTTTAAGATTAATACCACCAGGCAGACTGACTGGACATTTCCGTGGTCAGTCCACTCAAGTCTCCTTTCTGCTTCAAATGTGACTAACATTTTTTTAAAAAAGTTCTGTAATTTATTTATCATAACTCTGGTTTTACTTGGTCTGTCAACACAATTTAAAATTATATGTATAGCCTGAAGTCTGTACTTTGGACACAATTTGGAACAGATTTTTACAGAGAGCAAATCTTTCCCACTAGAGTGATTTTATTTGGTCATGTGACTAGGATATGAGGGCATCCAGGGGATTAATTGTCATATAATCGTTATCTGCTAAATACCACAATTATTTGTGATYAATTATTTTGCCAATATCGCCCAACCCTATTWGTTACACAGTAAAGAGAAACATGTTGATTGCACCTAGAGATTGATGAGGTACAAGAATGCTTCAGCATGGAAGAGCCAAGACAACATGTCAGGAGATTAGCCCATCATCAGATTACACAAATGTGGGCAACAGGATTCCATCCTCTTATTCTATATTCCACAATCAGAATATCAGGACAACATAAGAACATGAGTACAAGGACAGCTAGCCAAGACTGGATGACAAAGTAACTTCTGAAAGTCTGTAGCTGTGATACAGCATCGTTTAACAAGATTGAGACAAAATGGACAACTTAAAAAAAGATTAATTTAATCAYTGCACCTCCCAGCTTACTATTTAGGACACATGATTACAGAACAGACGATTTGAATAACATTTTTGTCTGCAAGTCATTTTTCTGTTTAATGCCAGTAAGAATCTTTGCTGTGTTACAGATTTCACTTGTACAGTGCAGTAACTGTCCCAGTACAGCTGCCTTCCCCCACTGTACTGACCCCTAGTCCTCATTTATCAACTCCTTAGTCTCTTCAGATGTTGCTTGGATGAAAAGTTGATCATCTTCAATTCCTCAGTAGCAGCAAAACCAAAATATTTTTTTAGTCAGATATCATCAGGGATTCATTGTAAATTATATTAACTAGGACTATATGTTGATATTTTTCCAGATTAGTCCAGGTCTGATTGGAACATGTCCATGCTGGAAACTAAGACTTGGTGTTGACAAAAATTACAAATTGAACAAGATTGTTTTTTTTTTTTTCTTCACTGCGTGACAGTTTTAACCAGACACTTCTTTGACAGTGTTTGGTATTTATTTTTCTCAGCATCAAGGGCCTCATTAATCCTGACCGAATAACCAACTGTCCCAAACTTGCAAGCGACCTCATCCATCTTCACTGTTGTCCGGATCTTTGGAGAACTGCTCTCTGCTACAAACGTTTGTAATCTTGCCTCATCAGACGTGAGTACCTGCTGCCATATGTTTGCACCTCAGTTCAGATTCTGTGTGCAAGTCTCTGCTTTATTCACACAACAGATCTTTGTGGGTGTTTTTGGGGTACACTTCTTCCAAGCAGACCACTTCAGACGATAGATGGGTGTTCCTGGATCAGACAAATTCCTGCTGGTTCTGAGCTGATGGAACTGCTGGACATTCCAGGTTTGAAGGGATGCAAGAATGATGAGTCTGGGTTTCAGTGGCCGGCCACTGGTCCTCAATGTTGGGGATTTCTTTGCACTTCTTTAGAAACTTAAGCAACGCGTCTTGGAACTTCAGTCTGATGTCTTGCGGCTGTGCTCGGTCTCTTCGTTGTGCTTGATCGAGAGCAAAAAGGTTTCCGCAACCTCAACTTGGTAGCAGAGATGATCGTTACCAGTGGTGAGCAGCACTAATCTAAAAATTAGTTCCACTAGCCCTAAAGTACTAACTCAAATATTTAGGTTCCCTAATTCTAAAGCACTAACGCACTGAAAAATTTAGCAGAAACTAATTCTAAAGCACTAAAATAACCCAGTCAACCCATGAACATTCTTCAACAGACAACATGAGTCACGTGTTGCCAAGTTGCTCTCTTAAGACTTATCAAGGACATTCCACAGCCATATTTGGGTTCATATATTGTCAATATATTGTCACCTAGTGAATAAGTGACACACATCTGAACAAAATGTGGGACAGTTTTCACCCTCAGCTGTTAACAATAATGTTGATCAATAACATTTAYAGACCTGAGTTAGTGCTTCTAAATTTCACAAGTGCTAATCCACTAATAAATTTTAAAATTAGCAAAAAGCCCTAAATCACTAATCGGGAAATTAGTTCCCTTATTAGTGCTTTAGTGCTTTAGGGGAACTGTGCCCACCCCTGGTCATAACCAACTGGTTGGTACAGCTGATTAGCCACATGCCAATCAATATTTCTACAGAATCCCTGACTTTGAGTGAGTGTACCCAAAAAAAATAAATAAATAAAATAAAAAATAAAAAAAAACTGATGACAATACCAAGATTAAAGCTTTGGGCACTCGGGCTAACAACTTGATCTGATAAAATAAATAAAACACAGATGTGCACATACTAAGTTGCTTTTATTAATACAGAACTGCATGCTACAGAGACTGTACAGCATAAACATTTATTCATTACAAAAACATGGTTTTAGAACCATTTAAAACAACAGGAGAAACGAACAAACGAAAAGATAAGAGCATAAAATAGAACAGGAACATCACAGCCGTTAAGGAAACATTCAAACTATTTATCATTAGCATCTTAATAAACCAGAGAAGAAATCGACAGGTTACAGTCGCGTCATGTCAACTACAATGGCACCGAGTGGATGATTCTCTTGTAGCTTTTTTGTACAGCCTCTTGCAACATCAACATGCCTATTTTTTTCTACCTATATGTAGTAGTGTACTTAAAAGTGGCAGTTTGTGTATTTTTTTGTATTTAATAAGTTTTTTTATGAACCTCCTAATATACATAATTTGGCCCTTGTGGGTTTATACAGTATGATGTCCGTCTTTTTATTAATTTTAATATTTGACAATTTGCTACCAAACACATTTGTTATAGCAACATTTATACTACATACATAGCAATCTATGTAACGTCACAGCAAAGAATGGTATCAAAAGAAAATAAAAACAAACGACAACAGAACAGAAAAGAAATTCCCTACAGCATGTTTCATGGGGGAGGGGGAGGGGCAGAGGAAAAATTAGCACAAAATTTGGCACGGAAAATCTGTACACGAATCTACAGTCCGAGAAATGCGACTGTGCAATAAAAAAACGAAGGGCTCGAGACGTTTTTCATCCTCAACTACTGAACACACGGTACCCACTGTCTGGTTTCAAGTTTTCTTTTCTTTTCCTTTTTTGTTCGTTTTTTTGTAGTTTTCTTTTTTGWAAAATGGCTTTTAGACACTTTCTTTGAAATGAAGTTGTGCATACTTCTGTTTATGAGATCTACACGGTACTGAGTGGAGTCCATGTGTTTCAGCAAGAAAAACAAAATTAATAACAAAAGGTTTTGCTTTTCAAAACCTCCTTTGTAAAAATGGATCGTTCATATAGTTTTTTTTTTTACCTTAAGAAAAAATATTTGTACAATGTATCAAGAGGAGGAAAAAAAAGGTCAAAAAGAGACACATACAAGATACGACAAGCAATCTCTAAAGCAATAAATACTACTGGTCCTAGCGTTGTGACATTTTTGAATTTTATAACCCTCGAACCCTCCCCACCCAACCCTCCCTCGAGCCCACCCAAACTTGCCTGACTCCACCCCAAAAAGGTAAACGAAACAAACRAAAATAAAAAGAAGACAACGCAGTGGAAGAATGCATATTTAACACATTAATTCCCCTCCCTCCCCGATATTCTGTACATTTAAACAAGAACAAGTAACATCACAATTAAAGTTGTTCCTCAGAGGTGTCGCCACAAGCCTCACGCCCTCCAAGAGTCTGAACGGATGGTGAACGATTGGTTCGCAAGCTCGTATTTAATACAAATAAAGAAGGAGAACCAACTCTTTCAAGGGTGGGAAAAAAGGGCTCGCTGAATAATCTACCTTTTTTTTTCTTTTTATATCCGTCTTTTAAACATTTCGAAGTTGAGCTAGATACATTTTTGTTTTGTTTGCACTGTTTAACACTACAAAAGAAGACAAAACAAAAGTCTTAAAAATTTTGGCAGATTCACAAAGCTATACTACAGCTCCTTGTATCATTTCTTTATAATAATTAATTTTTTTTATAACGAGGGGTCAAATATTGACCAATGAACTTTAATAAAACAACTAAAAATTTCAAAGCCTCGTAGGCACAGAAACATAAAGAGAAACTGACAGCAAGTGAGATATAGCAGAAACAGGGCATTGAAGAGTGAGTAGAGCTAAAAAAAAAATGCTATTCTATAGACTTGGTCACTAGCGACAGAGGCTGGGGGGCTGTGGAGGGGAGGAGYGAGTGGGAATGACACAGCGATGCCGATGACCGGGCCATCGAGGAGCCCGGCTGCCGTAAGGATGAGACGTCGCCGCGCTCCAGAGCGCCGTTGTGGGAGGAGGCGCCGGGCGCTTTGCCGGCCGCCGCCGCCGCGTTTTCCATCTGAACCAAAGATGACGGTGGGGGCCCAGCCAGGAGGTGCGGGTGGTGGAGTGGCTGGTGGGCCGGTTTCATAGTCAGTGAGAGAGGTTGCATTTGTTCAGTCTGAGGTTTGGACTCTTTCGAGGATGGGGAGGGAGCGACGGAGGAGGGAGAGGATGGGGGGGAGTCTAGTAAGCTTCCGTCCGTAGAGGGAGGACTGGCACAGCTGCCTTCACCTTGGATGTAGCGAATGCACTTTTTTTTCCTCCTGGGGGACAAGGCGAGAGAGAGCAGCTTTCAGCGTCAACCCTGCGAAACTCTTTCGGCACTGACGCYGACTTAAATGCACCTTTTTGCCTTTTTGAATAAAAAACAAACAAAAAAACCCCAAAAACAAGCCAATCGGGACGAAAAGGTGCATTTAGGTAGCGTTGCAAATCTTGTGCAAAGGGGAGAGATGCGGTAAAGACACTACGCCGTCAGATTGAAGAGACGTTACAGAGAGATCACAGGTGGAGCACCTGAACAGGAAGCAGGAGGGGGATGAAATGCACACAGACAGAAGAGAACAGACRTGGTGGGGTTTGCTCTCTGAATTTAAACCTCTCTGTAAATGAAGGAAGAAACTTCAGGTGGGACTCTTTTAGTTCCAGCTCAGCCCAACAATACATCTGCCCCACAGACACAAGTGTAAMGTTTGCATCAGGGGTCAAGGCATCRTGTTTACATCGCCGCCTCGGGTCGAACCCCCCTCCCCTCCCCCACCCCGCACGCCAGGTCCTGAGGCCAGGCCAGTTGTGCTCTGTGGAAAGCGATGAATGAAGCAGCGGATTGAGGGGGAGTTTGGCTGCATTTATCTGCAGTGACTTCTGCTGTGAACACCGTGTTCGGATTTGGTTAAGGGGGGAATCTCTGCCCACTTCATCTTTACGCTGACMCTGACGGTGACCCCGCCCCCCACTCCCTCAGCTCTCAGTTCTACCACAACTAAGCCAGAAGCCATGTTTTTTTTTTGTTTTKTTTTGTTTTGGTTTTAAGCCTTACCAGTGTGATGTAGAAGGTAAAAACAAGACGCTGACATGTTTTGTGAATTATAGGTTTTGTCCACTCTGAAACATCTAAAACAATATTTTATTTGTCATAAACATGGCATTAGTTCAAGAAAAGTTTTTGAAACAAATTACAGAATTAAACTACTAATGACTGGAAGTTGYGGCTACATTTTTGCATCATTTACAGTTCATTAAAGTGATAAAATAATTTTTGATCTTAGAGTATTTGCTGCAATAATATGGAGGGGGGGGGGTTGTGCTGCTCAATTCAAGGCAAAGCTGTTGCTCATTAAAGTAATACAGTATACAAAGGTTTGCATCTGCAGCAAAAACTTCAGCAAGTAACCTGTCATTGTTACACCTGTAACTCTCAGCGTGGCAGGTTAGGAGGAGGTGGGACTATGACATCACTGTTTTTACTAAAGTGAGCTGTCCAAAGGTGGAAACAAAAACAGCAAAATGCTGCTCCCTTGAACCTTTCCCTGTAATTCTAAAGAATTAAATCCCATAAATGCAGAGAGCATGTGTTGAGAATGGGGGGRAAAAGGAGAAGGATGCCAACAAAACCTTGATCACATGCTGGGTGAATGACAGGCATGCATTTCTGATGAACTCAACAATTCAAGAAAAAAAAAGTGAGGATAGGCTTTTAAGATCAGTCTGTGTGGATGCTGTAAGCGTCCGGACGGGGCAGAGCATCGACCAGGAACAAAAAAAAGACATTGTTTTGCTTCTACATACGCATCACTGGCTCTGTAACTGTCCGTCAAGCTCCAACAAATGAGCTAATATCCATTTTTTAACAGACATATTGATTTATAGTATGTGCCCGTGTATGCTATTGATTCTCTGTCTCGGGGGAAATTACACCAGATGCATCTTTTAGGAAACGGAGCCCAGAGAGAACTTTTAACCTCTCTGACTGAATTATAGCACTTTCCTATCGTTTGATCTTCATGATGGCTATGATTCTTTAGGAAATAAAGCCATATTTTGGATCATGTTTGAGTCAGCTGGAAGGGAAATAAGAGGACCCAGTGGAGATGGCGGACTGTGTGGAGGAAGCGCGATCTCTTCAGTTCTTTTTAGTTATCGAGTGCATGAAAAATACAAAAATAAATAAAAATTATAGAACCCCCTAATGTGATCTTTAGCCCATCCATGAGTATGTCTAAAACCATTCAGATGAAACAGCAGAAATGGGTTGGGGTGATTGTGATGGAAGGCAGACACAGAGAAGGGTTTTATTTAGCAGAAACAAATACCTACCATGAAAATATTCCCAATTCAAAGACTGCTTGTGTCAGAACAGAAAGACAACAGGTAGGGACTAAGTAAGGGTTATTGAAGAGGAGGAAGAGGTGGAGAAGGAGGAGGAAGAGGGCACAGAAAAGAGTGTCACTGAACAGGCCCTCAGAGGAAGCAGGGCTAAATTTGTAAGCATTACATTGCCAATTAGAACAAACATTGACAGTTAAGATAAAAGGGGATTATCAAATGCTTGGACAGAAAATGGATTTCAGCTTTAAAAAAGTATTCAGCATGAAATATTTCCAAATTACACAGGGACTGGTGATCTTTCTTCTTAAAAAAAGTTGGTTTCAGAAATCCATTTTCTGCCATTGGGCTTGAACTGAGTTTGAGAAATAAAATCGTTGTGCAGGAAATTTAGAGGAGCAGGAAATTTTTCAGTGAGGAAAATAAAAAAAAGAGAGAGAGTTTTCCATCTGTCAGCACATTGATGGAGCCAATAATCAAAGAGGAAACAGCTCAGTATGGAGGATGTCTTTCCTTTGATTGGTACTACAGCAGTTTTTATACCTGCATGGTTTGCACCATAAACTCAGCTGGTCAAGCCCGAACAAGGCACGACACTTCTTTGGGGTATTTGCATCTGTTAGCCAAAGAGGTAGACACAAACATATAGACAAAAAAAATAAAAGAAAAAAAAAGGGGGGGACAAAAAAAAAAAGAAAATGTACACGTCATTGCACAGACAAAAACATAGTAGCCAGGGCTTAGATTTAGGCTGGCAACACTAGGATAACCTCCAATATTAGCCAAGCCGTCAGACTCCAGACTCTCCAAGCCCCGACCTGCCAGTTTAACACTTCTGACCAATCTTAGAGAGGCTTATTGTGCGTCCTGCAATGAAACCATTGCTTATTTATCCACACACTCGTTCAAGCACACCAGTCATTCCCACAAACACTCTGGCGTATGCTGTTAATATCCTTATCCCCCGCCCCAACAGGAAGTTAAAATCAAATCAGCGAGAACCCCAGAGACAGACCGGCAGGACGTGGCTGGAGGAAGCTGAGAGGTCACAACAGCCTGGCGAGACAGACAAAGGGAGGGGAGGAGGAAGGAAAGCAGCACAGAGCGGAGGAGGAAGTCCCAGCGTAAAGTTTTACCCAGCCTTCACCTGGCCCCGGCCAGTGCAGGCGCACACCATACACACCTGCACGGGCCACACCAGTTATTCTGTTGGTCGAGCCCAAAGCGCGCTCGACACTTCTTAGGAGCGCTCAGGTCTGACGCCGCAACAAGGAAGAGAAGCCAGCAGAGAGGAGGAATAGAACCAGTAAAATAAGAAAGTCAAACAATAGAAGAAAATAAAACAGATAAATGTGAATCTACGAAGCTTAGCAGTGGCTCGGAGAGGGAAATCCCTTTAACGCCCTCACAGACATGATCAAATGTGCATGTAAAGACGGACCAACTGATACTGAACTGGAAATGAGTAAAAACCCAAACGCATGCAAATTATCAGATTACGAGATTAATGCGGTAACAATCACTTTCATTCACGTGATCTAAACTCTGACAGGAGTTAAAGAAGAGTGTCAGCAAGTTCTTATCTGGTTGAAAGGATTTAAACGGAGCAGATTAGGTTAACTTGCTGTTAGACGCCATCAGTCCACTATGGCTTCGAAATTAAAAGGGTCAAGGTAGCAAACTAGGCAGTGGTAGCAGATTGCTRAAACAGCAGAACTTAGTCCTAAAGCTGGGGGGGGGGGGGGATTAAAAGGTTGGAATTCAGTTTGAAGACCTGGCATCAAACAGGTGGTTGTATTTCTGTCAGCTGCCAGTCAGTCAGTTTCATGCTAAACTCAGTTTTATTTATGATATCGGAAATAAAGCAGAGTGACAGCAGGATACAGTGTTTGAGTCCAGGCCTTGTTAAAGTATGGTCCGTGTATCTTTGGTCATTTGTTTTTTTATTTTTAAAAAATTWAAAACTGGGGGAAAAAAACGTTATTCTGTTTTCATGTTATATTCCAGAAACGGGAATCGGTTCATCTTTTTATTTTGGTCAAACTGAAAGTTTAACACTTTCACTAGCTTAATACTAAGCTTAAGGAAACAGTTTGAATCATCAGTGATATAAAAACTATCAGCAGGCTAACTAGTTAGCTAGCTTTTAGCTTAGACAGTAATGCGGGTTTATTCATCCCATTATCAGACACTAAAACAGCACTAGAKAAATTGTGTTTTTAAAAAGAAATGAGCTAGACTAGTTATATTAATAAAAAAATACAGTCTACAGATAGTTAAAGAAATGCAAAATTTGTTAGCTAACCAGTTAATGATATTTAACCAGCTCCACTTAAAATGGTCTGGAAACGACTGTGTTCAATTTCCGGTCTGACAAAAATAAAATGGGACCTTTTTCCCTGTTTTTGGAGTATAAAATGAAAACAGAACATCCATTTTTTGTTTTTTAATCTCTGTTAACAAAGTAAAAACTGAAAGACCAAAAATTACATGAACTAAGTGGAAACATTTTATTAAGAAAAAGGGAGTCAAGGCCAAACTCATGCTGGCCTGTAGGAAAGGCACAAGCGCCGCTACCGACAGTTTTAGATTAAGGAGGTTTACCCTGACATAACACCGTTTCCGTTACAAGAACAAGTTAACTTTATATCATCAGTCCCTCAAGCACACTGCGTTGAGATTTTGACAAAATATGGAAATGCTCTGAACCAAGAAGCGACAGTAAATTAAAGAGAAATGTAGCTTAGCTTGAAGTCAAATAAACAAAAGCGACACTTTAAGAAAAGAAAACAGCAAACAAAGCAAAAAGATCATCAGAATGAAATAATAATAATAATAATAATAATAATAATAATAATAATAATAATAATAATAATAATAATAATAAAGTAAACCTGCCTCATAGATAGAGTGCACAATTATGGGTAATTACATATGCATTTCTTTTAAAAAGAGAAACAGTTAGTAATTTAATACTCAAAATGACATTAGCACCTGTAATCGGAGGGAGTGAAAGGCAAGGGTTTGGAAAATATTCTCTGTGTTCTGAAAAAAAAAAGAACAGATAGAGAGGCCTTCAAGAAGAAATCCGTCACCAAAAAACGAGCGTAAAAATACACAAACAACAAGTCGGCACAGCGCCTCACATTATGATCAGAAGAATATGAATCATGGGAATAAAATATATATGAATGGATAAATCACAGAATTAGCAAACCTCCTTAATTTTGAGATGTGAGTGATTTTTTTTGTTCTGAATAAAAGCATGCATAGAAGCAAGCAAAGGGGGTTGCCTAACTAGCACACACATGCACAGTCACATGCACACACACACTCATTACAATACTGCAGGCGATCTGCAGGGCACAGGCAATATAAAACAGGGGTACACACACAACACTGCCAAAGTTAATGGTTTTCACAATGCTTCAACTTCTTAAAAACACGTATCAAAATACCAGGGGGCTAARAGCCCGAGCGAGGAGGGTGAGAGGGACTGTGGGGGGTCATGCATATTCAGTTATTATTAGCTAGGGACATCTATGGAAAATGGGAGAAAGGAGGGGGTTACAAGCAACTCTACCATTTAAACATTGCATTTGGTAGCATAACTATACCAAAAAATAAAAAAAGCCAGGCACAATATATATATAAAAAAAGAAAAACAACACAAAAAGAAAAAAAATACAAGCTTGACTTTTATCTTGCGAGATGTCACATCTGCCTGACACATGATGGGGCTCTTCTAATATAAGAGATAATTGCAGCTCACTTACCATTGCTCTCTGCTTGCTGCTTTTCCCTTTTTCTCTTCTTCCTTTTCCCCTGTTGGTTAGCCGCCAAAAAAATAGAAAGAAAAATAAAATAGACACAGACAGGAACCTTAGTTATTATATAGCAAGAATGCCCAAAACATGAAACAGAGAATAGGACTCATCTTTGTGTTTACTTATTTATTCATTTCACTCCTCTTTCTCTGTCTTGTTTCTTTTTTTTGTTTGTTTTTTTTCCTCCTCCTCTTGTGTTTGCCCTCCGGTTTGTAACAGCCACTGCAGTCCAGACAACAACTCTCCCTCCTCTCGCTGTTTTCTGTCTCTTTCTGCGCTCGTCTCTGCATTCTTTTATTTTTATTTTCCTCTGCTAACATGTAGACATTCTGACACACTTCTGCTTTGAAACATGGATTTCTCTGCGGCTACTCCACAAAGACTCCTGTGGTCAGCTTCAAAAACCGGAGCTCTTTGTGCGTCAGAACAAAGGGTCCAGGATGCAAAACATTCATCGCTAAATATATTTGATTCAAACACATTTTTAGGCCATTAAACATTGTTTATACAGTCTCAGATTAAGAACTTTTGATTTAATCTAATATAAGAGATATGTGACTTATTTTTAACAACAAGAAGTAGGAATACAAGTGGGAAAAACCATTGGATGTGTACACGCTAAACATGCTATTAACCAAATTTCGAAAAGCATGATAAAAATCTTGTGGACAATCCATTTKATAAATAATGATATCAAAGCTTTATAGACAAAAACGAGAAGAGATCAAAGATGTCTTCCCTACATGATGCGAACTTCAGTTTAACTGGAAACAAGAAGTTTGTTCTGATCCCTTTGGCTACGAATTCCTTGAGGTGGAAGCAGCATCAATCCTAAAAGCAAGAGCTTTTCTGTGTCTAAAGATTCACCAAAATGCATCAGAACTACACAGAAAAGCCTAATCACACGGCCACGTGGAGCTTTTTAAAACAAATCACGTCAATTTAATCGTCCCTGAAGGGGCAACAGTCCAGTTATTAGCTGCGTTTCCATYGCAAATGTGCGCAAAACTTTGTTAATATTCTGTTAATGTCGAAAAACACAGTTTCACAATTGCAGTGTTTCCATTAAGTAAGAAATGCTATTAAAGTCACGCGTGAATATGTTTGTTCTTTGATAAGTCATTACAAACATGGAGGCAGTGGATGTAAACACAAAGCATATTGCTACCACGACACTAGCGCTCATCATCAGCCATCAGAGGAGACGTCGCTTTCCAGCGACAAGCTTCTTATACTTGGGAGCGGCTACGTATGCTACGTTTCTGGGACGTTGTAGTCAGTGAGTTTACTACTTTCTTTTACAACTTAGGTGATTTTACTACTACTATTTCCTGTTGTCATCTTTTTCGTCAGTAGAAACAGCCGGTTCTTGATCACGTGACTCCCATGATGCGAAAAAAGTGTTTCCATTTCAGTTTTGCGAAACACACCAATTCCGATACGGCCAAAAAAAAAACCCACCTCATCCTAGAGCAAAACCATTTTGTCAAAAAACGTAAGTTTTGTCGAAATTGACGTGTTTCCATTGAGCAAATTTGTTTACGAAATTCTAATTTGCGCATTTTCGTGGCCAATGGAAACGCAGCTAGTGATGAAAAGGAGTACAAATCTGTAAAGCTACTGAAACAAGCAAAGTGAAAATACCAGAAAGGGCTAACTAAAGCACATTCATGGAAGAGTTCGGTGTCGTTCATGGACTGACTCTCCTAAAGTACCAAAACTTTGTGTGATATCTGAATACCAATGTACACCCACATGCATCAAGCTTCGTTATATATAACTGTCTTGTATCGAGAAGAGGCAAGTCATGATAAAGGCTCAGATGTACGTTTCAGAAGACTCTAACCCCTTGGACCACCTGTATGTCTAAGACCAACAAAAGGGGGAAAGAAGAGGCCGTTACAACTTGTAAACTTAAAAACTTACATAGTTGTCTCGTGCTGACCAGCCAGGGTACAGCTGCATGTGGAGCTGTCGTTCTTTCCTGGCCAGCTCGTAGTACTTGGCCTGCTCCTCTCGCGATAGGGCGTGCCACTGTGAGACGAGAAGCAGCTCAGGACTTGAACCACAATCCCTTTTGAGTTTCAGGTACGATTCGAGGCAAAGCTGCGCTCGAGTCAGCGGAGCGGTTCAGTCCGACTTTGTACTCACCCTCCGCCCCAGGATCTGGTTGATGGCGGCGCTCTCTTTCAGCGTGCACTCGGCCACCACCTTGGCCCTCATCTCCTTCATGTAGAGCATGAAGGCGTTCAGAGGCTTCTTTATGTGGACCTGCTTCTTTTTCTCCTCTTCCTTTTTAGCATCTGTCTGTTTCCTGTGGCGGGGGATGGTGGGGAAAGAGTGGCATGATGAGACAGATGAACCAAAAAAATGTCTTCAGACTGACAAAAAAAGTTGAGTTTAGGCCACAAAGAGGTTTTACTCACGAGCTGTTGAGAGAGCTGATGTCGCTGTGGGAGGATTCCTGCTTGACGTTGGGTGTGACGATGGCCGGGTGAGGGATGCCCGTGGTGTGCAAACTGTGGTGGGGGGGCACCATGTGTGGGGGGAACCTTGAGGACAGAAGACTGTGTAAATCGTCAGAATGGACACGGGTGAAATGAGAAGATGGAGCACAAACAACACTTAGCAACTGCAGCCAAATTCCATTTGTATCCTTTTCCATGTATAAATATACAACTTTGTTACTGCTTTTAAATGGATTTGGCTTTCAGTTACAAGAATGACAACACGTTTACACACAAAAAAAATAAATAAAAATAACTGAAAAATGTCCAAGGCTGAATTCGGTGTCAGTCATAACCATTTGTGACAGATTTTTTTTTTAAATCGCCCGCCGCTGAAGGTGACGCCTTGATGTTTCCGCACGTGTGTGCGTGGTTTTGTCTGTTCAAAAAAGGCCTCATGAATCACTGAATTTATTTTATTGAAACTTCCAGAAATAATAATTACTTGGTTGACATCTACAATTTATTTGAAGTTAGTCCAATTCAAGATGGCCGCTGCAGCAAAGCACTCTTAGCGAAAATGGCTATAAGATAGCGAGCTAAAGTTTGGCACAACTCATACTCCAAGGCTTAATATTGAGCAATATTGCATAAGATTAAGCTTAATGCTTTTAATAAAATTTAAGCAAAATGGCTGTAACGCCATTATTTCTGAGCATTAAATGGTCGTAGTTTAAAAGTTTGGAATGAAGGGCGGTGGGAGATATGCACTCCTTCAAGGGACGTTAGGCATCTGTTACACAATCTAAATTGGACACAAAATTCAGCCTGGATGATTACACATTTTACATAAGCATATGGCAGAAGATTCTGACAGCAGTCATCAAATCTGGTAAAATTTCAAAATAAAAGCACAACATGCAGAAGACAAGGACCTAATGTGTTCTTGCTTTAACATCTTAAAATCAATATTAATGGTTTTATTTAAACTATCAACATACATACAGGTTTACAACAAATATACACATATATATATACACAACCTACATATTGGTTTGATGTTTGTCATGGTTTTAATACGTCTTGAGGAAGTAACAGTTTGACAAATTCATGTCTTGTGATTTGCCTTTAAATGTTTCTCTGATATAAAAAAGGTAACTTTAGCCACTTTCTGTATTTGTAATTAACAAAGAGTAGGGCGGCAGATTCTTAAAAACCTAAATTGTTGTCAATTACGTAATCTTCTGGTTACTGTCAACTAACTAAACTGAAAAGAAGTGGCCTAGTTTTAGTTTTCTTGTCAAGAAAAATAAATATGCCAAGTAGGCGAAACTGTCCAGCTATCACTCCAAATTTTGGGTCCTTATTTGCTTCCTTCTCTTTTCTGCAGCTTCAGCACTGTCAGCATCACTGACATTTTATTTCTCACTGCTCTTCACTCCTATCGTCGTTTCATAATCTCCCACTGTTCCACGTGTGGAGGCCAGAAAGCCTTATTTAAGGAACAGTTCCAATGACCAGAGATGGGCTATGAGACGGAGCCACGCTGTGTGCGCGCGACATTAATTATCTGAGCATGTATATCTGCATGTGTACGTTTAAAGGATTCGCTTCCACGTGACCACACACAAATTTAAAAGGAAAAAGAAGGATGAAGGAGAAGTGGAAAAAAAAAAGAAATAATTCTTTTTTTTTTTTGTTGCTGTTAAAGCAGCTCATTATCTGGCTGTGTCTGGCTGCATGGCTCCGAGCCAGAATATAATGATGAGGATAAACTCGCCAGGAACAACTAGTTTCTGTTGGAGGCTATCTCAGGGGAGTACCACTGCTCCCCCCTCAAACTCTTTTCCTCCTTTTCTCCTTTCCCCTCTTCTCCCTTCATCACTGACACATTGGTGTTTGTGCCATGTCATCCGCTGATG
>NW_013953606.1:31410-54962 GCF_001266775.1 Austrofundulus limnaeus
GCGGTGGCTGCATATCGCCCATCATTAAGGATACATTTTGTTCAATCGCCCAGTTTCCTTTTCTCCCTGTTCACCCACCCTCCCTCCTCTCTCTGTGCACTTGTTAAAATTTCTTCTGTTCCAAGATCTATTTTTTTTTCTTTTTGGTTCCTTCTCTACTTCTCCTTGTCCCCTCGCCACCTCCTCCCTCCTTTGCTTCCTTCTCTCCATCCCTCCCCTCGTCCTGCTGCCACCGCACGGCCCAGGTTATGGTTAAAACATGACGGCCATCCCTTTGAAGAGTCGGGGCATTATCATCATCGTCGGGCTCATCAGCAGCGAGCACCGACCAATTTAAGCAACACAGAGAGGTAGGAGCAGAAGAACCCCACCCTCCCTCCCCAAACACACATACCTTTCTACCCACCCTGAGGCTTCTATGTCTCAATCTGAAAGGTAAGAATGGCTGAAGGGGAGGAGTAAGGAAGTGGGGGGGCGGATAGTGGGAACGGGTCACCAGCGCAGCAAGCCCAGCGTCAGCCAGCGCCGTTTAATTGCCAGTGCGAAGCAGCAGCCCCCGCGCTTGTTTAATGTATAATGATCCGGCCGTTGCAGTTCTCCCCGTTCCCAGGGAAAAAGGATGGAGCGGCATGACAGGAGAACATATCAAAGGGCAGGCTTAAGCATAAGGGGCAAAATGGCCTTCACATCCACCCACCTGGCCCACATACACACAACATGGGGAGCTCGCACCAGCTCCAACCCCATTATTAAAGTAACGTCTCTTATTTGTTTCGCCGAATGAATCTTTGCTCTTTTTAGTCCCCCCCCCCACTCCTTTTATTTGAAAATGTATTTTTTAACAGGACCTAGGTGGCAGGACGATGAGTTTGCCATGTCATTCCCTGAATCCTAATTCGGTTTCTGCACTGGGGACTTGTATGAACCAAGGCTCCCCTTGAGAAGACCTAAATCCTGACAAGAGTACAAGACCTAGATGTCTTTTCTCTGCAGTTTCATCCAGTCAGCAAGCTCGCTACAGACCGTTCGAGCTATCGCAACAGTCTGGCCTTCTCTTTGAACAAAACCAACTCGCTGAAGGCTACGTGTGAGAGGAGCCTGCTATTTTGCTGACACGATTAGACCAATTGTTGCAACATTTTTTTGTCAGCAGCTCAAATTCTCTCCTCTGGTAGTTTGAGGGCGGGGCAACGGTGCTAAACCCTCCCATTCTCCAGAGAAGTCCCAGAGCTCTCCATCTATTCAGTTAAACTAATTCAATTAGGGGCCTCATCACAGGGCATTAGCTCTTCCCCATGGCCAGTCCTCCCCCACTGCTACAACCCAGCCAGTATATTCAATTAGCCGCACTAGAAATAGGATGATCACATTGTAGACGCTGTCATTAAGGAGCCAAATTAGCAGTCGCTTAAAGCGAGGGTTGGCTGAGTATTGCTGCCAGATGCCAACATCTGGACAGTCCCAGAATCTGACTGTGCACCTGAAACTTATTGGAACAGGGAATTCTAACTYTGATTGTAATGAACTGCGTACTTTGAAGTATATATATATATATATACATATATATATATATATTAGGGATGTCCCGATCCAGATTTTTTGACTCCCGATACAATCCGATTTTTTTAATGATTAGTCTTTCCGATACCGATCCGATAGCTTTATTTTTTTTATTTCTTTCCAAGTGACAAGGTTGATAGTATAAAAGCGAGCCCTGCTGTTCCCACCATGAGAAACATCCAGTTTACAGATTTTGCGAGATGCAGTTTCAGCATCATTGTTTTCCATTGAAAAGTGTTCCCACACTGTGGACATGGTTGCATACTTGTGTGCGTCTTGACTTCTTAACGGCAGCTGTAAARCATGATGATGCTGAAAACTGTCACGAAAACTGGATCGGCCCGATCACATGACTAAATCCGATTCTGCCCGATTTAAAAAAAATGGCCGTATCTGCCACCGATAATCTATCACTAGCTGCGTTTACATTGACCATAAAAATGCGCAAATTAGAATTTGGAAAATAAATCTGATCAATGGAAACGCGTCAATTTCAAAAATAATTACGTTTTTCGACTAAATGGTTTTGCGCTAGGAAGAGGTGGTTTTTCGTCCGTATCGAAATTGGTGTATTTAGCAAAACTGCAATGGAAACACTTTTTTCGCATCACAGGAGTCACGTGATCAACAACCGGATGTTTCTACTGGCGAAAAAGACGACGAAGAAGATAACAGGAAGTAAAAGTAGTAGTGAAATCACTGAAGTAGTAAAAGAATGTATTAAACTCACCGACTACATTTTTCCCAAAAACGTAGCATACGTAGTCGCTCTCAAGTATAAGGGGCTTGTCACTCGAAAGCCTGGATAAGACGTCGACGTCTCCTCTGATGGCTGATGATGAGCGTCAGTGTCGTGGTAGCAATATGCAATGTGTTTACATCCATTGCCGCCATGTTTGTAATGACTTATCACGAGAACAAATGTATTCACGCGTGACTTTAATAGCATTTCTTACCTAATGGAAACACCGCAATTGCAAAACTGTGTTTTTTCGACATTAACAGCATATCGACAAAGTTTTGTGTACATTTGCAATGGAAATGCAGCTAGTGTCACAGAGGTCTAAACAAGCTGCCCTCAGGAGCTGCTTTTCCAATCAGGCTCTAATTAAACTAAAGCTTGGCTTCATCCCAAGACTTTACAGCAGAGTCCCCCGCTGTAGGGGCATGCAGAGGGAGGGGGAGGAGCAATGTGGTCATAGAGTGACAGGCTGTTTGTTTTGGACATGGATGTTTAATCTTTTTTTTGATTAAGTTAGACCCAAGAATCATTGACCTTTAGGCATCAAATTTAATAACGTTCACTTTCCCAGACAGCAGAGAGGCCAAGTGTTCCTCAAGGGAACAATATGTTGTAAAACACCAACATGTGCGCACACCTCAGCCACACGAGTGCACCAGTGTCCACAGCAGCACTTGAACTCGACCCCTAATGAGCTGGAACCGAAGCAAGTAGCCAAGTGTCGGCTTACATCATCTCGTCACCTTCAAAGTGCTGCTGTTTGTTTATCTGTTTGGCTGCTCAAACTCCCAGCAAGGACGTGCCCCGGCTCATTTCAGATCTGCCTGATGTGCAGTGGGGGTAAATGTTCTTCAGGGGCCTCATTAGGAAATGATAAATATAATTAATATTTGAGCACGCTAGCTGGAGCTCCCACACTGGAGAATTGGCCTTTTGAACAAATAAGATGGGGAGTGTGAGCTCTCCTTAAGGGAGAAGTTTCTGCTCGCCGATTGTGCACGAGTGTGCAGCCAAGACAAACATAAACCGATATGTGAGTGAAGAAGTGTGTGTGTTTAACACCTTAGGCTCAACTCACCTTGACATGGATGCGTTGACAGTGAGCGCAGTTGGGTAGGGGTGTCTAAAACCCCCTGTTGTGATTGGATAAACAGGTTGACCTTGCCTAGGAAGGGGGAAGAAAAGAAGAAAGAGGAACAGGTAAAGGAACAGGGTTGATGGAAGAGGAGACGCCAAAGCCCTCTGTCTCTCACTTCTCCCCACCGTGGGCCTCTTTATTCTCATTTGATCAGGACAAAAATCTAGGGGATTGCAGAGCGCAGATCAAAGGGAGGAAAACTCTGAACAATTTGAATGCCACAAATCTTGATAGCAATGGCTAATTAAATTTCATAACCCTTCGCTCTGTGTCGACAGAGTGGGGCCCTGTTCCTCCCCAAGCTGGAACTAGGTGTTTTGTTGCGATAATTAAAGACGAAGCGCGGGTCCCTTTAATGGAGCCATCACACTAATTGAGGTCTACACATCCAAAGACAAACAATAATGAATGTAAATTTATACCAAAATAAAGTGCAGCAAATCAAAGGGCGCCATGACTGCGCTCAGGGCCTCTCTCGGTATTTAGATCGCGGTGAGAAAACATTAAATTAACAGAGCTTAATTTGTAGCCTTTTGTCATATTAACAAGTGTTGACAAGAGTTACCAAGGGAGAGCCCCTATGAGGAATTGTGGGTAAAACACAAGCAATCACAGTTCATTACTCTAATTGAACCAAACATAGACATGCAAAATAGTATTTGCCACAAAATAGCAAGTTGAGCTTGGCAAGGGCCTAAGAAAGCTCAGAGGTGCTGCTGCGGTCCAGGATTGCGGTAGAAAATCGACTTTCACTGAGGCGACCAATTCGCAGGGAAAAACCAGAGACAGAGGAATCTATCATAACATCCTACCATGACAGGTGATACCCACTTTTATTTACTGCTATTCTAGTCATGATTTAGCTCGATACACGTCTTGTGTTTATGAATCAGTGTTAGTTAGGATTTAAAATCAAAGCTGTAAACCTTCAATGGGAATTAACAGAATTTTATGGAAATATACTGGGATAAGCCTGGAATTTACTATATTAAAGGTTGGCTCTTAAGTACTTTAAACATAATTGGGGAAAATCTATTTTTGTAAAAAATAAAAACACTAGTTATGACAGTGATGTCATCGGTGATGCCAATTACATCATTCACTAATTAAAGATTTTATGTCCATAAACTCTGGGTGAAACATTATTTGTCACTGAAATTGTCTGCCTATGACAGAACAAATTGTATATATTTTATTTGGATCTGATGCAGTTTGTTTAAAAACTTCCACTCTCTAGTTAATTCCCACTCAAAGTTTCCCATTTGGAAAATTTCCAACGTCACATGCAAAGTTTCTAGAAATTTTCAACCCTAATCAATATAAACTTTTAAGAATCTCACACAAAATACAGATGGATAAAGAATAAAAAAAGGAGTTGCTTACTGTGGTACTAACCATCCTAGCGGATGGGGGATCTGGCCAACAGTGCCAGGTGACAAAGGGTAATAAGGAGATATGTCTGGAGGATGCGGAGGCCTCGGAATTCCTGTGAAAGAAAGATGACGGCAGGAGCAGGGAGGAGGTGGACAGACRAGACAGAGACAGAAGCACATTTTTGTCAGTGTCGAATCCATTCTTGCTGGAGTTTCACATCTGAATGGGGCAGACATCACAGGAGTGCGGATGGGAGGAAGAAGAGGAGGAGGAGGAGGASGACGACGACAAGGGCTCGCTGCTTGCATGTACACAATGTTTAAATCACACTTCCTGATCAAAGGCCTTTGAGCAGCGGCACAATGTGTTGGAAGAGGCAGAGGGTAGAGAAGTGAGGAGAGCACACCAACACCATTCTTGTCACATTTGTCTGGCAAATCAGAAGATTAAYGATATAAAATGGCTGACGTTTAGAAGTTAACAAAACAAAGCATTTTAATTAAAAGCTGTCACTGTGATCAGAGAGCTGCGAATAACAGCAAGTCTACCTTCAGACTTTAACTGGCTATCCGGATTTTACTTGATGCACACACAAAATACCTATTAGCAGGAATATACACCAGTTCAACATTTCTACTTTTGACTTGGAGCAGACATTGACTGCCTGCAGCTTTATATTCAGAACATATGTGCTGGATCAGTGGTCGCCGTTCTTTCAAATAATCCCTAGATTTGACATAAAAACATCAGCGATTTTTGTTTGTTTTCCCCCGCTGACAAACGGTGACAAAGATGTCCAATTTAAGGACGGATCACCCAGCTACCACAGCATCCACAGCGGAGCCGTTACTTTCCGTGGCAGCTGACAAGAGGAGAAACGGCATCGACAAGCTGCCCCGAACGAGCGCCTTGAAAAGGTCCCGAACGCAGCCGAGTGTGAAAATAACTTTCTCTCTCAAGACGAACTTGAAACAAGGTGCACCAGGCTTGTGTGGAAGCGCAGCAGAGCGGGAAGTGCCCTCAGAAGATCAGAAACCGGGGGACTTGTTTGGCTGTTGTGTGTTATTTCTATACACCAGTTGTTGGTGCAGATATTTTGGTGATCACCAGCAAGGCTGCACTAGAGCTGGGTGATTTATTTGGAAATTAGAAGTAGGTTACAGTCAGCTTCGATCGCAGGTTTTTGATGCACGGCAAGTTTACGTGTGGTTTTAAATCAAAACTTTTTCGAGGAATACCGTTTCCACAAAGGCAAGTTGTACTGAAAAGAAAAGGCAGGGGAACATTTTCCTATCGCCATGCAGCGCTCAAGACCTAATATATCTCATTAATTAATTAAACACTGTGCCCAATTAAGCAGCCCCATTAAGCTCTACATTGAACAGCAGCTGGCACATTATTTCCCCTTTGTAAGGGCCATCATAATAAGGGAACATTATTACCTAAAACACAGACTGAATCCACCAGAGACCACAGAAAAGCACAAAATTATTCACCACACAGAGAACGCATTAACCCAAAAGAATGGGCTGAATGACAGTTARCAAAATTAAGTGCTGGGTCAAGAAGCTTACGGAAATGAATGAAATTACCTGAAAAATGTGCACTGAATGTTCGTGAGAGATGCTTTAGTGAGTCGAATCTGACAGTTAAACTCGGACGCTGAATCTGTAGACTCAACAGGCTATCCAGATGAAAAAAACATAAACAAAGCACTAACAGGCAAATTTTAAAAGTAAAAACTGAAAAAAAAAAAAAAGGAAAAAAAGTGCTCCACGTTTTTCGTTTAAGACGTTTGTACGTTTGATGCTSTCTGGCTTGTCGATGCAAAAAGCTCCAACTACAGCGGCCGGCTTGTGTTCAGCAATTGGATTCGTGTTCGGTGGAGTTTCGTGAGGTTTCTAAGAAATTCATGAGCCACTGCTCAGGTTATTGTTTTCAAGAATAAAAAGGGCTGCTTACCACTAAAAAAAAAAGCAAACGGCGGTAATGAGACGAGTTCTAAAGCCTCACAACAGATAAGAGCTGCAGCTGTAAACAAAGGAGCACTTGAGCCGACCTTGTCCTAGTTTAAACGTCACTGACTCGTGAACAGCGTCTATGAAGTCACCGTGCACAAAAACGACGGAAAATTATATATTTTTGCCTGAAATCTTACCTGAAGAGTATGTATTGCAAAAACATCAACAAACATAAACCCAAGTAGGGATTCTGAATCATAAAACATATCTAAAAGGTATATTTTAAGGACAACTGTTTGTTTTATTGTCCTCTGAAGACTCAATTTGTTAAAAGTTTTACAGCCATTCTCAAAAACTTTTTGCTGAACTGTAACAATGTTCCGATGGATAACAGACACTGCTACATCTGCTGTTAAACATCGATGGGGTGGAAGAGCTTGTCGGACTTTACCTGTTTTGGGATCCACGTCTGTCTGTAGGTGAGGTGGTGGGTTTCCTGGTGTGAAGTGCTCATTGCTGTAGGTGATCAGAGGTGTGAGAGGGTGCACATGGTGCGGGTGCTGTACCACTGGAACCTTATTAGACTGAAGAAAGAAAAAGAAAGAAGGGGCAGAAAAAAAAGGCAACAATGTTAATATTTAGAATCGAGACTAAAGTCGTGTGCTACAGAGGTCCAACACGAAAGTTCTCAAAAAGAAGAGCTATCAAATTCGKAGTGTGCCTGAGCTGCCAAACCACCAAACCACAGCAGAAATAGCATGGTTCGTAATTAAAAACACTTCTGCGGTGTCGAACTGGAATCCGGTAACTCAATCTAAGAGGTTTGTGGGGTTTTCACGTCACATTTGGGTTTGATGTTTGATGAGACACTTTCAAACCTCTGTTGCAGTGAAGTAATCAATCATCTGTAAACCACAAAATCAAGGCAGCGCGTGTAAATCTAAAGCCATTAGCAGCTCTTCAGCTCCCCCCTTCTCCCTCATCTATTCCCCCAGGGCCCAAGTCATGGAGAGTATGGGAGTATTGTAATAGGAGGGGTAAGTAGTGAAAATCCATTTCTGCATTTTTACCAAATTAGTTTTTAGCTATGTAATCTTCTTTTTATGCTCCTAAGTGGTGCAGACCCCCCCCCCTTTTTTTTCAATTACCCATAAGATTACAGCGGAGCTTTAGGGGTGTGCTGCCGTGGGCCCTTGTGTTAACTGGAGCTCAGGTCCTCCCATCAGGCCAGGCTGGGACAGAGACAGTCCCTGAACACGAGATAACCAGATTAGAACTGCACTGTAGATCAGGCTGGTGGCAGAGGCTGCTCTCGCCTTTTTTTTTTACCCACACATCCTTATCCTGCCCTCAGCAGTCAAAGAAGCAGCACTAATCAGGCTTATCATAACATGGATGATGTGTTCTGGGKGGGAGAGGAGTGAGACACCGGGCTGCTTGTGTATGTGTGCTCTCTCTCTCGCAGGCCACACACCCTCATTAGTGACTTTAAACCATGCAAAAGAGAAAGAAAGAAAGCAGACTCCACTGTGGCACATTTCCAAAAGACTTTGAAAAACATTAATGGGTCTAGATGTTGGCAGGGGGGCTGCATGCTTAAGATGCACAGTTGCCCGACGCTCATTGACAATACAAATGCAAAGCTGTGGGCCCAGGGCAAGACAAATGTGTGCAGAGCTTTATGCTGCAAACTAATCATCTAGCCAGGCTGTTTGAGGTTCAAGTTAATGGAAGTCCATTTGAGAAGCAAATAACACCAACAGTTCATTCAGGGCCCCGTGTCAAAATTTCCTCTGGGTGGTTAAGGCTCGTCTATCTGCACGGTTAGGACAAGCAGCCTCTTCTCCACAGTAGCACTGGTGGGGGGAAGTTGGAAGTGTATGTAGAAGAGCAGAGGGGGGCATTCCCTATTGCCGTGGTCCCAATGAAAGATTAATGAACCCCAGCAGAACTCCAGGGAGGCAGAGAGACTCCTGGGACTCATTCACAGCCCTGAGCTGAAAAGGCTTGGGAGGGGAGAGGGAGGTGGGTTGGGAGGGGCTCGTGTTTGGTTGTCAGGGGGGAGGCGATAGGTGGAATGAGGTTCCTGAGAAAGGAACACAAACCGAAACACTCATTTGAGATTCAGATCTGCACTACCAAAACAGAGGGATGAAAAAGAAAAAAAAAGGCTGGAAGAAAGCAGTCGTGACTGAGGTTTTGGCAGTTACCTCAAGAGTCGGTCGCTCACAGTATGACGACGGCCTAGATCCCTTCTTTCCTGTGCGTCCCCCACCTCCCAWCCTCCTCCCTCGCCACTCTCCGCCCCCTCCCTCGGGTAATAATGTGAAAGAATGTTGTTGATTCTTCATCTCTCCGYGCTGAAATACTTCAGTGGCCATTTAAATGAGTTCTTTTGTCCCRGGACAACAGCTATTGAGAGGACAGTTCACAATGTCCATCCAATGAGTCCACGTTTAGACAAGAGGGTGTTAGGGAGGCCGTGCAGGGCGGGTGGGAGAAGCCAGAGGCTAGACGATTCACATCCGTCACTTTTTGGCGTCAGAGCGTGCTCTTTCTTTTCCAGAAGCCTAGAGTGATGCAAACAGCAAGCCACCGACTGAAGAAGACAGTAGCTAGAAACAAAGCCAAGTTCTTACGCAAACGAGTTTTCTTTGTGAGTCAGATAGTTTTATACTGGTAAGGAAGTTTTAAATATATACTACTGTAAAGTTTTTTTTTAATGAAAAAAAATCTATTGCACCATCAGTAACTCCCACAGAGTGTTCTGTTTATAGTCATCTCTCCTGCACACTGCATGGCATGTGATCACCACGCTGATGGCGTAGCATCAACTGTGTTTTCTGCTGACACCGTGGCAGCAACCGGTGGTCCCCGCCGAAAAAGGAGCTGCGACACACTTGCCCCGTGCGGCCGGTGTGGGACAGCACAAGCTCCAGACCTATCATCTGGCAGGCTGCCGGGCGCTTCGGCTGCCCCGAGCCCGCCGAGCAAACGGAGAAACAAAAGCAGGCAACGTGGGAGGCTTTACTCTCCCTTCCTTCTCCACAAAAGCCAGGGGAAAGAAAAAAAAAGAACGAACACTTTCCTGCCCTTACACCCCCGCTGGCTCGCATCCTTCCCACCACCTCTGTCCTTACAACAAACAAACACAGTGGAAGGCAGACACGTTGCTCTGCAGACGCAATGACCGGATTTTCAAACCGTCAGAAAAAGAAGCTGCTTTCGGAAGCCCCTTAAGAAAAATTTAAGGGCACCCTCTTGTATGAACATCAATGAACACATTTACTCTCTCCACATCCAAGACTCATACGCCGCCTGTTGCTGAGAAAGGCCAGTGCTGTGAAATCCATGCAGCACAYTTTAGCTGCAGCAGTTCTTGCCTCTGGTTATGTTATTGATATTGCCCAGGCTGTAGTTATTACATTCTTCCTCTTCAAGCTACAAGGTTCATATGCTTATAAGAAAAAAACACTACGCCTCAGTAAGTCATTCAGATTGCACTCAGTGCTTCTCTACAATTCTTCTAAATGAACTAAAACAATGTCCTTAGTAAGTGCTAGCACGAGTGTAAAACAAATACTACACTAGGAGATGATTTATGGTACCATTAGAAAAACATAGCCTTTTAGAAGTGGACAAATAAAAGAGCTGCTTCGAGTCAGGCCTCTGAGGATTAATGGGGGCTGGTGCAGAAGAAGGCAAACAGATGAGAAAACCTGACAGCAGGACGGAATAAGACAAAGGGAGGGAGAGGCCGGACAGGAAAAAGCTGTTGGCCTCGCATTTCCGCTTGGTGGCACCTCGCAGGGCCAATTTGAGCCCTAAATGTGAAGGTGGTGACCTCGTGGGCCCAGTGGGTGGCTGGGCAGGGAGGGGGGTGCCGGGCTGGAGCCCCCTGTCTTTCTGCTTTATGTCATGATATGATGAGTTGTCACAACAGCTTGTGGGGCGCTAATGAGCTGTGGTGAGGCTGGGGCAGAGAACAGGGAGGCTGGGGAAGGTGTGGGGATGACAGTGGCGTGATGGATTAGGGAATCCTCTAAATTCCAAAGCAAGCAGGAGAAGACAAAAAAAGGGTTGCCAGTGCTCTGGCTCTAAAAAAAAAAGAAAGAGAAAGAAAGGCACATGCAAGTGGCCTCAGAAAATGCACAAGCAAAAACAATAGAGAAGATCTAAAGAAAGCTCAACAAAACAGTAAAAAAAAAAACAGAGTTTGTAAGAATGCACAGTTTGATTCGAGCAAGACAAAAAAAAAGTTCACCAGTCTTATCTGTCATCTGGTATCACTCAACGTTGTCATGTTGAAATCTGTTTACAAACAGTTGTTGTTGTCCTCTGGGAGGTATAGAGTGCCCCCTCTAGGCAAAAGTTCTTCATCAAACCCCGTTTTAAAAACACCCATGGAGCAAGCATGCAATCAAATCAATCCTCAGACTCAAGCAGGAAATAAAAAGGATAAAATTAGAAATTCATTTCCAGACAAATTAAAAACAGTTATAACTTTCGATTTAAATTTCTGCAATGTTTCATATGCAATTTTTTTTCTGCAAATTCCAAGTAACAAAAAAAAACAATATCAAGAACCTGTTAATTATAAGAGGCGTGTTAATAAAAAAAGAAGAAGCTGAAGTTGATGAGTTTCCTCTTGCAGAGAAGATGCGTCTCTGAGGGCACGAGGCTCCTGAGACCACAGTATATTTAAAAGTTAATCTATTCACTTTGCTGCAGTGACACGCCGGCTGTTTGATCAGAGCGCCGAACAAAAATATTATGTGGGCCAGAGCCTTTGCTCCCCTTCTCCCTGCTCTCTTTGCTAGCACTCAATTCCAGCATCGCCGTTTATTTCTTGCTTCCCGTCTTTGATAGCTGGCACATCAAATAGAATCGCAGAAAGGACACGTTCAGATATGTCACCGATAAATAAAAACTTGCGCAAATAGCTTAAATATGAAGTGGTATTTTGGCAGAACTGTTGTGTTCTGTGAAGACAAATCGCTTCTTTTTAGACAAGCACGTGTGTAAAAGCGCCGTTTCCTTTTCAGGGTAAACAGGCTCTTGAACTCCCCATACCTGAGTTGAAGGGGCTTTTCTGAGAGGTGATATTGCATCACGACGTTAAGAGCCACACTGAATCCTGCCTTTTGAAATGCAATCAGCTCCTCAGAATTTTCAGCTGAAAGCCAAGCAATTAGGAACGGGAATTGAGAGGCAACATTAACAAAGGAATATGTTAATCTGTAAGGTTATTGAAATCTTATTTTACATTTCATGGTTTAGGCATGAGCTTGATCAAATAACGTTTTGTCAAGTAAATAATACTCCTCTTGAGGGGATCAAGTCTCGACAAATACACTTTTTAAAATCGCTTAAGATGCGTCATTTATCTTATTTTGGGTTTGAGATTTGTGTTTATTTTTTGCTCAAGTTTGTTTTGTTGCTTTAATAAACTTGTGGATCTGAATTCCAAGTTTAAAAAGACATCAGTGAAATGTGGCCACTTATATCTTTATCGTCACAACTGACAATCTTTCACCCAAATCCCAACTGATACGATCAGCCTTTATAGCAGTGAGAACTGGCTGAAAGGACTTCCAAAGGCCTCGGTGGTCATAAACAGCATCCAGGTGCCAGCAGCCCACCTGCTGAAGGAGCGAGGGGCCCAGGGCCCAACATGTCTACCTCAGCTTCAGTTTCCTCCACCATCCCACGGGTACACGGCCCCCTCTGTACCCCCCTTCCTTCCACCTGGACCCAACCATGCCCCCCTCTGCTCCTCCCTTCACGCCTTTTGGCCACTCCTCTTCTCTCCTCCTTTGTGTTTTCATGTCTCAACTCTTTCCTCCACTTTGTTTTGGTGTGCGTTTATCGGCCGTCTTTTGTGTCATCGAGTCCGTCGAGGTCTGACAATTCAAGCTCAAGTTCCCCACAACTTTTCTCATCCAAACCCTGCCAACTCTTACACCGCTAAGCACAGAAATGGTCATCTCTTTCTTCCTCAATAAAAGTTTTGATGCCGTCAACAAAAAACAAGCACGGGAAATGACAGCCTTGTTGTGGACAGAATGAATGAAGGGATATCGCGAGGAGCTCTCCTGCGTTCTTTCCACACGCAATACACAGGAAAACTATACGCACAAAACATTTTTTAACAGAAATCCCTAAAGCACGTTGGTCTGTGTTTTTTTAGGACTGCCTCTATGTGTGTGTGTGTGKGGGCTCTGCGGCGCCTCCAGGATGCCCAGAGACGAACTGGCAGCTTGAAAAGCTTTGGCTACAAGGTAAAGTGAGCAAAGGGAAGGGATGGAGACAAAGAGGAGAGAGCAGGAGAGGGAGAAAAAGGGGAAAAAAGGGGAACAAGACACAACAACATTCACAAAGGGAGGGCAGAATCAGCAAAGTGTGGCCAACAGTCACTTCTTCTGTGTGATGCTGACAGTCCCGTCTTCATGCCCACTTTCCAAAAAGGGTGGGGGGGATAGAGCAGAGAAAGTCTTCACTCTGACACAAACGTGGCACTTTTCGTTGCAGTCTTTTTCCTTTTCTTTTTTTTTCTCCTCAGCTCTTCTATTTCCAAACAATACCTCCGAGTGGAGAACAATTCTTTTAACACCCCCCCACTCCCCTCACCTCACTAAACTCCATTCAAGGTTCAAGTGAACAAGGCCTCCAGCCCCTCCTCACAGCCCTCCTCTCACCATCTTCTCTCTTCTTCAGCCTCCAAAACCATTCTTTCCTCTGAACAGTAAAAATCCAGTGACAAGCATCGTGTGGCTCCCTCAGCATGCGCAAAGGAAATCTCTGCTATTTTACTTCAAATTTCGCTGGGGAATTTTTTTTTAATTAAATTAATTTTACCTGTAAATTTTATAATTGTTAATAAACCTTAAAAAATACGTAGAGCTGATTTTTCCTTTTAAATCAAGAGGGTCTAAGAAATATTTTTCAATCTTAACCTATTAAAAAAACAAATAAAATAAAACCAAATCACAAAAATTAGATTATACAATTAAACATGAAAAAAAGCCAATCACAGAGTGCAACGTAAATATAAAAAGAACTGYCATTTTAAAATATTTAATAACTTAAGCTTCTTGAATAAAAATACAAATTAAAGTGGCAATATATTCATCATGTTCTAAAATTATATTAAAATAAAGGTTTTGCAGACTAATTAAACYGTTTAGAAATGTTCAAAAGAAATCAAACAAAAACGTGTGTGGCCAGGTAAATAAAAAAATGCATTTTAAGCAGAATTAGGACACATAAAAGCTGAGATTATAAACAAGTAAAAAACTTTTTCCCCCCTAACACGGCACTTGCTTTCCTTTTCTTCTACAATCGTTCAGCCTCTCCAGTGCTGTTTGGGACCCTGCGCTTCCCTTGGCCTGCAGCGAGCAGTCCCGAGGCCCTTAAAGCCAAAACAAAGCCCTGAGAATGTTCTTTACACAAGTCGGACAATAGCGCCGGCGCTCCAGCTTGACAAGTAAAAGAGCTCCGACAAGGYGGCGGCTAATTGCCTGCCCTCCCTCCATTCAGCCGCCCTGCCACGCTCCTGCCATGTCCCTTTGTCCCACGTGCACTTTCTTAAGTAAACTGCCAGCTCGCCAGCGAGTGATGGACAGCTCAYAATCACTCGGCCACAATGGCATCAACATCACAACACAGGAGGAAAAAAGGGAATATGTTGACAAAAATAATAAGAAGAACACTATATACCAGTTCACTGTCTAAAACATTTGCACAAAACCCGACAGTAAGAAAAAAACAAAAGTTTTTTTTAAATAAGTAATCAAACTCATAACCACTCTTATATTTAAAAATAAAATAATCTACAAAACTGCTGCACTCAAGTCTAATAATTTCCAAGTCGTTTTCTTGCTTTTCCAATTTTGAGAAAATTTTAGAAAAATATAAAAACTGTATTAAATACTAATTCTTAGACATGATAAACAAAAACAGTAGGTAAAAAGCACATTAAATATTAACTTCTATTTATTTATATTAAAAAAAACATTGAACTGTAAAATGTAAGCAGCAAAATTAACCTAAATTTAGAAGTTAATACAAAGTACATTTTAAATATATTAAGTGTTAAAAATACATTTGTTTTGTTTTATTTATTGCATTTAAAAAAATGCAATAAATAATCAGATTTAGTTTGATGTCTTGGCATAATACAACGCTGTCAGGCTGTCAGGACAAAGCAATCAAACAGCGCCTTTCATTATCCAAATTGTCAATCTGTCACTTAGCAACATAAGTGTTATAAATTGCCAAATGGAGCCTGAAAAATATTTCCCAATACATTCAATCAAAACATAGTATTTAAAGTCAGTCAAGCAGCAGAAAATAGCAGAAACAGTAATGATTAAAATGTTGGAAAGTCTTACCATTTAAAAGAGCTGTATTTGGGATGCTGCTCGGTTCCTGGTTAAAACAAGCATGCTGGCACTCATGGTAGTGCACAGACTCCAAGCAGACTCCCACCACCATGTCAGCCACTAATCCACTGGGGGGCAGCACCTCATCTACGGCAGCCCCCTCGCTAAAGCCCGATGGATTAAGCCGATAAGACGGCGAGCGGAGGACCGGGCGAGAGCCAAGGTATGTGGAGCCACTTATAGGACGGCGGCTCTTAAAGTCCCAGAACGGAACGGTCCACGAGCCGGTGTCCGGAGCCGGCTGTTCTCCCTCAGCCTCCTCGTGCTTTCAGACGCACAGTCARGCTGCGCTGCTCTTCTCCCTGCGTCTGACCAGGACTCCCTCTTACCCCCTCGCCCATCTTCATATCCCCCCCTAATAAGCTCTTTTGTGTCCATCTCTCTTTCTTTGATAAGTTGAAAGAACAACAACAAAAAAATGGGAGAGAAAAGAGAGGCTTTCATTCAGCGGCTTGGCAGACATAAAGGTAGTGGAGCGCTGTCTATAGGAGTTGCCCTAACTTGGCTAAACTCAAACAGCGGGGTGTCTCTCGTCATGTCATTAATCCCCAAAACTAGCCACGCTCCATTCACCGCCAGTCACACTAAATTAAAGGCGAAATCAAGAACAGAAACGGTGGGCAGACGAGGTGTCATGGAAAAAAGGCGTTCCGATCCAGGGCAAAGGGTGCGTGGTGCTGGAGCCACGGTGCCCCTAAGTCCTGTCCGCCGGTAGCGCCCAACATTTCATGTAAAATGACCCAGAAGAAAAAAAACAACCAAATAATAATAATAATAAAAAACTTRTCACTAAAAGCAACTTTTGCAAGTCTCCAGCCTGAACTCTCGAGTCAATCCGGTCAGACCAAAAAGGCACAAACAGCAGTTAAAATAAAACCAAAACAACAAATAATTAAAAACAGCCGTGGACGGTTTTCAGCAGAGCTGGCAATAGAAAATTCAACCCGGCCAAATGACGGCTTGAAGAGAGGAAGCCCACTCTTAAAGCCGTGATCCGACCATCCACTATACCACCGCTGTGAGCCTTTTAACCACAGCAGAAAAAAATTACTATTGATCTTCAAATGGCGATAATTGAAAAGATCAAAAAGATTAAACAAAAAGAAGAAAAAAGAAAGAAACAAATTGCGCTGACTTACCATGTTGCGCTCCTTTTTTGTTGCAAGTTTTTTGGTTTAAAATTAAAAGGAACAACAAMAAAAAAAAGAAACTGCTCAAAGATGCAGCATTGGAGGTGTCAAATTTTTGTAGCAGTCTCTTGATCGTATTACTTCCACAGTCCTGGTTTCCAATGCGTCTGAACTTTTTCCCTTTCTCTTTTATTTTGTTTGTGGTACCTAGCCTTTTTTCCCCCTGCTTAAGACTTTAAAAGCCTTCAGCTCAGCAAAGCAGCACAAATTATCTTGCCACCTTGCTCAGCTCTGATGCTTTGGCCGCTAACTTCGGAAGGCCCTTTACTACTGCATCAAAATTAGCATTGTCAAAGCAGTTAATGAATATTAATATTGTATTTGTCATTGGAGCTGGCCCATTGCTGAACTCCAAGTCATCCATCAGGGACAAGATTAAGCACACAATTATTTCTGACTGACAGGGACCAAATCTGGAAGATTTTTTTTTCTCTCCAACAATTTAAAGAAAAAAAGACACAACATCATCTTAAGGTACCTCCCATGAGACGAGACAAGATTAATACACTTTTAATGAAGCAAGATTTCATGGTGTATGAACAGCAGGAACCTCGGGGAAAAAAGGAGAGCAATTCAGACATTTTTTGGACTCAATTTTAACAATTTTTTTAAAGGACAGGAATTAAGAATTGCGACCAATTTTAGAGACGAGGTACTAAATTATATTTTTCTCCACAAGAAAAAACAGATTTCTTCCTTTTTTTTATTTTTCTTCGTAAGATTTGGATTTGCTTTTTCCTTTTTTCCAATTTTTTTTTACCTTTGTCGGAGCAGAAATATGAATAAAAGAATAACACGTACAAGCGCTGCACTGTGAACATCACCGCAGCTAAATTTAACATGAAACATTCATTAAAATCCCGGACCTCCGGCGCTCTCTGCGGAGCCCAGCGGAGCTCCGACCGCCGCGGACCACACAGGCAGCCAGCATCAGCACCACCCGCCGCAGCGCCTCAGCTCCATCCAGGAGCTTTCCCCCCACAGATCCACAGAAACTACGGCTTGGCCAAACACGGCTCTCTGCGCTATTTTACAAAGCTTTGTTGTCCCCGTCGCACGAGGTTTTTTTTTGTCCCTAAGTAATGTTTGTCCAATTTCCTGGAAGAAAATTATTTCTGCAACGATTAAAAAAAAACGAACGAAAAAAAAAGATCCTGATCGGCGTCTGCTTTGAAAAATTAACTCAATCGTGTCCTCCGCTCATCTCTGCACAAAGCATCATAACCTCTGCAGGATTTAAAATAAATAAAAAAATACTTCTGAATTTCCTACAAAATCTTAATTTTGAGCAGAACAGAATTGCTCTTTTCTGAACTCGTCGTTTTCTCAGAAACGGCGAAAATCTCTTTGAGACTGAAACAAAAATAATCTGTTTGCGCTYCTCTCTAGAATACAAAGTAAAAAATAATAAAAAAAAGTGAAAAGTGCTGACGGGGTCACACTGAAAATGGCAGATGTGGGGCACTAATGCCAGCAGCTCAGTAAACTGGTGTGAGCGTGGGGTCAAGCTGCGGGCGCACCTTGGAGCGCCGGGCTCCCGCCGACCACCCTGCCGGCTCCTTAATACCATTAGCAACCCTTAGATGAACACACTAAATTGGCCTTTTGTTCTGAAGGTGCCGATCCGGCCACACCGACCCACTGGTACCGCCGCATCGAGTACAGATGGTGCTGCTTTTTTCCCCTGAAATGAAAAGCGCTTAAGAAAGAGCGCCTTTCTCCTAATTTTTCYGATTTTCAAAAGCCGTCGGCTTTATTTTTCCGATTTTGCTTCCTGAAACTTTAAATATTGCTTTATTTTCCACACATTAGTGGAGTTGTTTAAAATCTGTTTACTAAACACTACATTTCTCATTAAAAAAATAATTTTGAGAGGTCGTACATTTAGCTGTAAATATACTAAATGTAATTAAATTTCATAGAAATTGTGTATAATATATTTAAATGAATTGAAATGGTGTTTAAAAGTGCAAAAAGTAATTCTAAAATAAAAAAACRCATTAATAATCACTGCCTTTATAGTACAGACATAAAATATTTGTCCTTAAAGAATTGCTAGGCTTTTAAAACTGGAATAATAATTTTTTTTAAGTTTACCGTTTCCACATGAGCCYCATTTATATTAAAAAAAATTGCCAAACGTGCCAATTTCATTCAAGTTCAGAGCCTAACACAGCTCCAGTAGAGGTGAGGAGAGGAGGAAAGAGGGAGACGTGTGAGCGGAGCAGGCAGCTCTGCGGCCCAGCGTGATCACATCAGCGCTAGTATCAAATTAACTCTCCGACTTTGAAATTTATTGATCTGCTATTAAGACACTAGTGAACTTGATGAAGTGAGTGCTGTAGGTGACTCTGGGACTTCAAAGTCTTGCACCAGCCGCATAAAACAAGCCACTTTGATCCCCGCGCCGCTCCTCGGATCTAGAGAGGGAGCATCAGAGGAACCCCCCCAATTCGACTCTGTTCTTTTTCTCCCACTCACCCTGGGCCCGAGCTCCAGCTCCTTCTCCCCTTTCCCCCTCCCCGCCCGTTCCACGTGCGCCGATGCCCCGGGAACCAGCAAAAGCACCGGTGCCATCAACTGCGGCACATTTTACAGGGTGGTTAGGGAGTCGGAGGCACGCCGGTGCAGACGGATCTCGTTTCTGATTCACCGGGAAAACATAAAACACAACCACGGCACAGGAAATGCAATTCGATGTCAAAACAACAACTAGAAAAAGGCGGCCATCTGAGCCTATTGGCATTAAAATTCAGTGCCGATAAGAAGGGGTTTCTTCATGCCAAATACRGCATGTAATAAGGTCGGCGATGAGACAGACAATGCAGAGTGGGAGATAGCAACACTATTGTGTGATTATACATCCCCCTCTTTGCTTAAGGCAAGTCTTCCCTCTACATTAAATATTGTGTGCTGCCAATCACACCTTCCTTTTTTTTTATTTTGTGCCACTGGGTGGAGGTAGTAGTTAATGTTTTCAACATGCAATGAATAACTACAAAACACTGACACAGACACAAACCACAACTGGCCCATAAAAACACATCTCTTCTCCAGCAACTACAATCATTCCAAGACGAAATGTTCAAATAAAGAGGCAAAAAGAAATGTGTGCATATCGCACCAAAACAACCTGCAGAGTTGGGAAACAGAAACTCAAGCTCCACTGAGCTGTTAACTTAGCAGGACTGTGCAAAATAAATAATAACTGCTAAATTAATCATCGGCAGGACAGTGTTTGCGCTCAGGCTCCAGTGCTCAAAGGGAGTGTGTGTGTGTGTGTGTGTGTGTCTGCACTTGGAGCGCCAGGGCTAAGCCGCGTCTGTTTAATTAAGAGGGGTAAAACAGATGACAAATGCGAGACAGTTAAACATTTAATGTGTGCTTATCTCCCCCCTCATTTATTTAGTTGGGAGCGATTCAGAGTGGGTGGCGTCAAGAATGATGCGCCGGCGTAAAGCTGGTGAAGAACACAGCCTCGTAACAGACAGACATTTTCTGACCAGTCTTTTGACGTTTTCCAACTCATTTTTGGCACGATAGGAAATTAAGAATAAGGTGATAAAGTAAATACAACAAAAACAAAATGTGGCATGATGGTTATTTTTGTAAAACAAGCAAAAAAAATAAATAAAAAGGTCAACGTCACAGACTATTTTTAGCAGCATTGCTCAAATTTTTATAAACGTAGCAATTAAAAATGCAGCCGCTTCAAAGACCTTAGCTGCTTCTTCATTTCACTTGTCAAAAATGTAATGTTTTCACTGGCTGATCCCTATTGTGCATCTCGCACTGAAACACATTGCCTAAAGTCAATGTCAAACCCCAGCTCCAAAAGTCCCGCAAAAAATACAGAATGAAAAGTGCCCACGGCACACATATTCCCTTTACTCAACCACACTTGCAATAACTCACCCTAAGTTACAGCTTCCAATGTGACATGAAAACAGACAGAAAAAAAATCTGATTTCATCTAATTTTATAGATATCCATTTAAAAAAATGGATATTTATATTTTTATTTCTTTATAAATTGAGGGAGGGAAGTGTAGAGAGATAAACATGGTAGGAACGGATGAGGGAGGGTGAATAGACAGGAAAAAAAGCTCAAGCTAAAAAAGCAAAAACAGAGAGAAGGAGATAAAGAAGAAAAGGAGGAGGAAGAGGTGATGGAGGGAGGAAAAAAAGCCCCGTGCCAAAAGCATATATAAGAGAAACCTTCACCAATTAGTGGGGAGAAACGGGAGAGGGAGCTGCCGTGGCGTCGGCACTCAAAGAGCCAAGCCTCGCGGCGAAGCTGTCATGTCGGCAGGATTGATCAACAGGCCTGCTATTTCTAATGGCATGTTGTCATGAAGCTGCAGCCATGGGGAGCCACCTGCCTCAGTCCTCGCACAGCACTCAGTGCATGTGTGTGTGCGCGTGTGTGTGTTTATGTGCATGAAAGATGGGGTTGGAGGTATTGCAGCAGCCATACCTATTCTGTGCCCATATATCTTTTACTAACAATTTGAAAACAGCCCGGAATCCTCCTCCCACTCTGGCAGTCTACCGTGTATCCTCCGCAAGGTGGAAGAAATGTGCCATCTTGAATTGTTCTTTATTCTCACACAGCAGGGCTAAGCTACAATAAAATCCAACATATCAATTAGAAAATTCAGAAGAAATAAATATTAAATATTATTAACAACATTATTATTATTATTATTATTATTATTATTATTATTATTATTATTGTTGTTGTTATTATTATGTTGCAATTTTTATTTCATGTCATTTTCTAGTTGGTAGTATTGGCTCTAAGCTACATCTACAACTCACGTAAAAAAGTACGTCTGATTCTATGTTTCCTAAAAATAAAATGAAATAAATAAAAAATTGTCGCCAATTTAATAACTTTCAACGGGAAGCCGTGGCTAAATGCCGTTGCGTAAAAAAATCCCAATCAAAATCGAACTAATTGCTTTCATTCTACAGCGTGATCCTCAACCGCCGCCGCGACACAAAACTGCTTTGGCGGCTAAACAAGCCCAGACTCGCTAACAATAAAAAGTCAAATAAAAGTTACAGAACTTGAGAGTTCAAGGTACTGCGGGCTACTTGGAGTGCGTGTCACGTACGGTTAACCTTTTTATCGGGCATGCCTGTGGTCTCATCAGTCGATGAAATTCTTTGCCCGCGGCGGTGGCTTAGCCGAGGGACACGGACCAATAGAAAAATATTTCATTGTGTTAGCATTTCAAATGGCGAGTGGAAGGTGGAGAGGAGGGCATCTGGAGGGGCGGTGGGGGAAGAAGCTCGATCCGATCGTTGCCAGTGGAATTAATTGCCTATTCTGAGAATAATGTCCCTTAACCATGATCCTCGGAGGGCCGAACGCTAGCAGAGGGCACCTTTTTTTTTTTTTGTTTTCGTCTTCAAAAAGACGGGCGCTCAGGGGTACTGGACGTATTATGGGTTTAGCTTGGTCCCCTTTATGTCGGGAAATAATAATCAGAAGCACTGAACCAAACTGAACTAATCCATATCCCAATTAAATATCGGCGAAAACAATACAAAAATGTTCAGAAAAATCTAAACGCGAATCTTTAAAAACGACTACTAAACCTGTTRGACACTAGCGTATTCTGACTAATAATTTGCTTATTAAAGAAAGCTTGCTTTAAGACAAAAACATCAAAAATACACCATCGATATTTGGCTTGAAGCCAGCACTCGATAAATGGCTCAAGATGGCGCGACCCCGGTGGTGCTTCTATCCTTTTATTTAAGGGGATTTGAGTTCAGGCTCTGCTACACATCGGCCAAACATATGCAATGACCCTAACTCATATTGGTGCATCTTTTAGCCACATCTTAATCTAACCTCTATAAAGCTCAGCAGCTTTTCAAACTCAAAACAGCATAAAGAATAAGTATTGTTTGGATCCAGGGAAGAGGCTGCCCTGGGAAAAGCCTCCTCAGAAAAGCTGAACCCGAGCCGGGGCAGAAGCCCTCTGGAAAAACAGCTGCTTATGCACTGCAATCAGTTGGAAAACAAAACCAAAACCCAACAGCTAAGAAGGAAGAAAATGGTTATTTATTTATTTATTTATTTTTTTTTGGGGGGGGCCTGTTTATGAACAAATCCAAAATGCTCCATCCCTCCATATCGACCTCTGTGAGCTCCATTCGCACCCCGGTGTCGATTTCATCCCTCGGCAGATGGACGGGCGAATTCGCAGCAGTCCTTATTACACGCCTCTCCTTCGCTCATTGTGAATTCAGTCAACGAAGTCAATCTTATTAACTTCCGCACCGGTTCACACATGACATTTTCCTCAATTTTCTCGCTGACATCAAAAACATCAATTAGCAGCTCGAAAATGGGAAGGAGCGAATGACGGAGTCCGATAACGCAGACTTATTTGAAGCCGGGGGTAAATCTATTCTCCGGTTTTGAATGTGTTCATTACAATTGCATTTTCAAAGAAGACCTCCAAATAGCAAAGAAATTAAATTTATCTTCTAGAAATGTCCAGAAATTGTTTTTTTTCCCCCGTCTTTCTTTATATTTTTTTTTTAATCCCGTGTCTATCTCTCAGCCTCAGTGGGTGACACAAAGCATTGTGGTGCTGCATTTTCTTTTCCTCATTAGAACAGATCACAACTCCCACAGAAGTTGAAACCCTATACTGTAACCTCGAGTGTAACCCAGAAAAATTATTTTAAAAGAAGTCCAACGTTTCTTCAGGAAGAAAAGAAGAGCGATAAAGGAGCATGCCTGTGACCTACAGTTTCAAGAAGAAGAAAAAATACCAGACGATAAATGCAATGTCTATTTTTATTCTACAAGGGGAGCTTTTAGCAGAATACAGAAATACTTTGAAAAAACATTTTTTTAAGTTTATTTGCATTTAAAGATGAACAAAATAAATCTCTGCACAGTTTTTAAAGAAGCACTGAACAATTTAAATAATGACAGACTATGTAGATTTAATATAAGCACATAAATAAATAAAAATAGTATAAATATTATCAATATTTAACAGCTATATAAAACAAATTGTAAAGAATTAAAAAAACTATGTATGCTGGTTAATATTATTTAACAATACAGTGTTTATATGCATTTAAAGATGAACAAAATAAATCTCTGCACAGT
>NW_013953606.1:55962-59229 GCF_001266775.1 Austrofundulus limnaeus
TATATTATGATGATAATTATTTACAGCCAGATGACTCATAGCAAGCATTTACCTACAGCATTTGCTGCCTACGACAAGTTCAATGATTTCATGTGAGTTGGGACTTTTTTTCCTCAGCGTCTCTTGAAATAACAGGAGAAATAAGAGGACCCTGAACTCTTTGGTATAAAAATAACACCAACGTCGCAGAGGGAGATAAGAAGAGCTTCAGCTGGGCTCGTTTTATTCAGAACAATGTTGTCATCGCCAACGTTCGACAAGGTTTCTCTTTCAAAATTTGCACCTTGACAACGCTCACTATTTTTAGATGTGCTTCACTTAAACGAGGAAAACACTAAGACAGACAACTTTCAAATATTTGTTTGCGGTGAAATTTATTACAAGTCGTAAACATRACTAAGCTGATCAAATGTCAAATGTGACTCAGAGGGACACCGTGTCTTGACAGTGTAATTATGTGATTAAATCCATCACTAGCTTCTGGGTGAGTTCCAGAACTGTAACAACAAATTAACCCTGTTGTTCCACATTGAGCACTGAAGTGTTACCAACTTTTTTTTAAATCAGTGTACAACGTTTGAAGCCTTCTCGTTCTACTGTTTAATCCCATTTCCATAACAATATACGGATGTACAACTCCAAAACAAAAAGTAACAACTGTGTCCTGCAGCATTATTGGTCACTGTTCCATCCTCGCACACATTGATTTTCTTGGCTTGCTAACCATGTGACCACAAACCTCCTTATGATAAACCTTTCCACTGAACTCCTGCAAACTTTCGGCCTTTTTACAAACTGCTTAGTTTCACAGTCAACTGTTGATTTTAGAGCTGACAGATATGCCTGAGGTGTATTTGCTGTTATCTGTATGTACTGCAAAAGCTCTTATGGCTGTCAAACCAATCCTCCTGCCAGAGTACGCCTCCAACCACCATGGACGATGTGATCAATGTTGAAGCAACGCCCACACTTCCCTTACAGACATGTGTTTGCAGCCCACCATTAGTTGAGCCTCACAAAAAATAATAAAATGTCAGCGAGGTCAATTATCTATAATATTCCAGCTCATTGTAAACCTGGCCAGGGAGTTATCATTATCTTTGTGATTACAGGCGAAAACGGACTGTTCAAGGGGACAACCACCACAGTGACTGCTTTAACCAGCACCATCCAGTCCACAACCACAAAACCTTAAAAGTTCAAATGTGCACCTAAAGTAAGCAAGTTTAGAAAAGCTCACTGGGTGTGTTAGTGGCTGTGATTTAAGAGAAACAAAGATGACTGTCCACTCAAAATAAAAAAAAATAGACAAGGAAAGGAAAGCAGGGCTTGTTTCTGGTTTGCTCTGTCGTGAATAGAATCAGGGGAGGAAAAAGAGCTGGTGAAAGAGGAAAAGTACCAAGCGGGGTGCTACTTACAACGATGTGTGCCGGTGACGGGGACCTGGCATCTTTAAGTGCTTGTCTACTTTGAAGACCTCCTGGTTGAACATCTAGAAGGGGCCATTTCATCTGTAGGTACTGAATGGCAGAAAGGAAACAGAATGGAAAGAAAGAAAACAAATGTTAACAATGCAAAAAAAAGCAAAAAACCAAAAAACAAAAAAAACGACAAAAAAGGGAGGAGACATTTCTTGACATGTGCATGGGTGTAGAAACTCAAAAATATGGAGACGCAAATAAAAAAGTCTTAAGGCGGATGATGGAAGGGATGAGAATGGCCTCAAGCGTGCGTCTGAGAGCAGCAGGAGTGCACAGAGTAGACGTGTAACTCAAATAACGCGGAGTCRTTTTTTCTAAAAATACAACACAGGCTTCAGAATGCAGGCAGTCGAAAACAACACTTTTTTTGTTGTTGTTTTATCAGCAAACGTGGTTTCAAGCAGGTAAACCGGAACTAGCAACCTCAGTTCAAGGTTTTACAATGACCTCATGTCATCAGTGTGACTTTTTTTTTATAATTGAAACCCATAAAAAGTGGTAAAGCCTGGTGTCTCTCCACGCTCCTGTGAGGCCAAACCTCCTGACTGCTCCCATAAATGATTGACTTGGCCTCTATCAGAAGTCAGTATGTCTGCGGTTCCCCCACCCATTCTCTCTCACGCACCCACACAAAAGTAGAGACCAAAAAAAAAAAAGAACAGATAAGAAGAAACAAGGTTCATGAGAAACCTCCATCTAGTAATAAACTGGGTGGAGAGCCACTGTAATAATCTATACTGGACTGTTCAAATACACATTTTGAATATTCACATGGTTTGTCAAAATAATTCTGTCATTTTAAAGATGCGTTCGGATTAACTCCAATGGGTTTCCAGCTACTGAATGCCTGGTGTTTGCTTTGCTACAATATGAGAGCCAAATTCTGCTTATCAGTGTCACAGCCACCTAGTTTGGGGCACAGAGGTCACAACAACCTACAAAATTGGAGCGAAAAAATCTAGAGAAATACAAAAGAAGGGGAAAGAAGCTCATAAACAGGAACATTATTAGCATTTGTTGCTTTCTAAACACAGGCAAGTCCCTGTTTTTGTTTGCAAACAACTTCTAAAACTACATTAAAAAATAATAAGAAGATATCAAATGAAAAGCCTCTCAAGATGTCTATTAAAAAGGTCTACACTTTTTCAATTCCAGATTATGGATGTAAAAAAAGAGGTCTGTCTTGAGAAGCTAAATGAAAGCGATCGCTAGAGTCGGGTAATTAATGAAGGAGAGTAGCTGGCCTATGTTGTGACCCCAGTGTCACAGACACTCATTAAAAACTGTTGAGATATTGCCACTAAAAATCTCTGACAAGTGAATCTGAGCTCAGAGCTGCATCTAAAATGCCCGACAAAAAACAAATCTCTGGCATGATCAAAATGAAATGTTTTTCTTCTTTTCCACCCGTCATCTTAAATAACGTTTCACGGGTGACCCGGGCGCTCTTTGGCAATCGTAAATTGAATAGTTTTTGTTATGTTTCACAATCACCTCATGATAATTACTGAGCCTTGGATCACATGTTGGCAAAAAGAAAAAAAAAATTTTGTCCGTTTAATAAATTATCCATCCATTCCTCAAACAATCAATGAAGTGCTAGAACTAAGCCTAATTATCTGGTGCTTGTACGGTGACACAAGTGTGTTACATTCAGTTCCTCCGTGTTGCCATCTTGCAAAGGTGGCCACTAGTTTGTATGCATGTCTGACAGCAGCTGTGTGTGCGTGTGTGTGTGTGTGTGTGTGTGTGTGTGTGTGTGTGTGTGTGTGTGTGTGTGTGTGTG
>NW_013953606.1:60229-69225 GCF_001266775.1 Austrofundulus limnaeus
CCCCACCCCACCCCCCCACCTCGCCTCCAGCTCTCCGACTTAACTCCTCAAATCCAAAGCAGATTGTACTTTTTATGACTGTTTATTGAGTCAAAGACAGAAAGAGAGAAAAAAAAGAGAGAGGAGAAAGAAAACACGATGGACCTTTTCTTTTCTCCTCATCCTTGCAGAGGATGAGAGGAGCGGCGGAGAGAGGGGGCCGTTGGGAGGGGAGGGAGACGGAGAGCGGGAGCCGCTTCTTCCGCCATACTTCTGTAAACAAAAGTGATTTGCAAGACAAAAAGGAGCGCAACCTTCCGACTAAATTCAGAGTGCATTTTGCAGCTTGAGGAGGGAGGAGGAAGGAAAAAAAAAAACGCAGCCACGACGTGCCACGGAAACCCCCGCGGACACCAATTAGACCCGATTAACATGTAATGCCAATTTGATAAGGTGTGGGCCCTATCCTTTAAATCCGCATTAAAACCATTTTTCCTCTTGTCGCAGCCAAAAATCCATTTACACCGAGCGAACACACATAATCCATATGACGCACCATTGTTGTGCTCGTGCTGCCGACATGTTCGGGAAAGATACAGTCTGTGCCGTTTGTTGCCCGATAAGGCCACAGGAATAYGTGCACGGAGCACAAAGGAGGCTTCATTTGTGCATCTTCCTTGTAATAATCTGTGACTTAAAACCCTTCATGATGAAAAAAATAAAAATTATAATAATAATGAGCAGGGTGAGAAACGGTGAATGAAAATAGATTTTTTTTTCCAGAAACCTGCAGCAACACGAGCACGACAAGACRAACCAAACAAAGACGGAAAAGTGCTGAAAAGCTATTGTTTCAACCACACAAAGCCTTTTCACCGTCTTGTAGAAGAYTCAGTGCAGCTTCTCYCTCTTCYTTTTTTTYCCCCTCCACTCATAACACATAGGTGGATGCTCAGTTTTGCATCCCACCCACCCCAGCACCCAACAATACCACCACCATTTGCCCCACCTCCACTTGTTCCTTCGTAATTACACGTCGAAACTCAAAACCTCTGCCAAAAGTCTCGGGGCCTGGAGAATTATATGGGGCCAGGAGTGGCGTCAAATATCTTAACATTCATAAGTCCGAGAAGCACTAAATAAAGCCGGTGGATTTACGGCCCTGCAGCCTCCAACACAGGAGAGCTGGCCGCCGCAGATCCCCCTCTCCTTCCCTTTCCTCGGCCTCTGCTTCTCCAGACCTGTTGAGGTGTCATGTCAGCCCACAGCACCGGAGTTAACCCACTGCCTTCTTCCCCCCCCAAGAAGCTTCACTTTAGCAACGGCAAGAAACAAAAAAGGTAAATGCAGAAATGGGGAAAAAAAGGAGGTGGGGAGAGGGGGTACAGAGGGAGCAGAAAAGAACAAGGAGGACCRTTAAAGGAGATGAAAAACCAGGGTTGAACTTGGTAGGCCACTTCCCCAATTCAACCTGCACCCAGTGATTCGGCAGGCCTTTGTGTGGGGTTTTAAAGGGAGGAGGGAGAGGAGAGGAGAGGAGGAGACAAGGGCAGGAAGGCTTTTAAAGCCCCGGCACAGCATCATGTCAAATTGCTAAATGATACTAAATTGTGAGCCTCCTTGGATTTAGGTGGCAGGAAAAACAAACTCTCATGACTCCCAGGGGTCAGACGGTAACGGCCTCATGCAGGAATCCCCTCCAACCCCACCCCCACAAATCATTTAAACACAAAAATAACGCAAACAATTTAAAAAAGGTGTCCAGGGGGGATTATGGGAAGCGACAACTGATGGACAAAAACTGCCTCGAAATGCAATTTAAATCATTTCTATGAGAGGAAAACATGTCTAAATTTATCCATTAAAATAATGTTATCGTTGCAACGCCACAAGGAAAAAGAACAGGTGAAGAAAGCGGGGGAAAAAAAAAAACACGCCGAGAATCAAAGGCTTTCATGACAAGGTGGACAAAGTCTCATACTAATATTWCTGGCAGTCATATTCAGAGCCTAACATGACATGTTAGGGAGCAAGACAGCTAATCAATGTCCAGGTGAATTATTTATACCAGCTTTAAGTTTAATAGATTGATATTACAGCCACCACCTACTTCAAAGCACTAATGGTTGGACACACAGGGCGCTGCAGACAGAGGGGGCCAAGGCAGTACAGTCGGACGACCACGGCGAGCCGAAAACCRCCTTTTGATGAAACAACCGTTCAGGTGAATTCATCTCATCTGCAAATAGGCAGATTTTGAGGTGATTTTGCAAAAATGGAGCAGAGATGAAAAATTATGATAAAAAAAGGAGATATGATTTTTTTTTTTTTTTTTACAAATTGAATCACTGTAGTTTTGGTTAATAGTGCATGTGTTTAAAAAAAAAAAGGAACATGACAAAAGCAAAAGGTCAACCGAGTGTCACAGCAGTATCTCTCGAACACATCACAAAATTTACTGCTTTTCTCGCTGTTGGACAACGAAGCGAGCGCTCCGCAGACCGCAACAGGGCACCGCGCTGTGTGATACACACACCGAGAAATAAAGAAATAAATAAATAAAAACTCCTGCCACCGAAACAGGGAAGTCCTTCATTTCAAATCATGCAMGTCGTCGTCATGAATGTGTGTGTTTGTGTCAGCGCTGATGAAAAACAACCGGATGACTAATTCCACATACCAGCCGGCAGCAGCGTTATCACAGGAGAGGAGAAAAAAATGATTTGCAAAAACATTATCTCGCATTGAAGATGCAAAGGGTTAAAAGAAAACAATTAAATAAATAAATGGACAATTTCACGTGAGACAAACGGGGTGGTTGAGTAAAGAGCAGAAATTGTGTCAAGCACAAAAGGAGGCATTATGTGTCAAGATGTGAGCTCATTTTTCCAAGGTGTGCACATGCAGGGAACAAAAAAAATACTGAGGTAACAAATATCAGTTTCGTTAAGCAGAGCCGAGTTAGTGGCTCGTGTTTCTTACTGACTGGTCTTTGCCTTAACCTTGTAAAATGAGATGACAGGTCCTAAAGCAAAGATTTGTAATTGCAACCGTTAAAAATTTTTTTTAAAAAAAGTCAAGGATGAGAAAATTATTCTGCTTTAAAAAGGACTCTCATTGCCCCCTTGGGAGAACAGTGTAATTGTGTCAAAACAAACAGCATAAAATAATTTAGAAATACAGGTGTAAACCTGTGTTTAAAGTAGCGGATTCCCTTCAGGTAGCAGAGGCGGCACACATGCACAGCACAGAACTGCACAATCACTCTCAATAAATAAATCACAGCTTTTCATTTTACATATATATATAATTACAGCAATTTAAAAGCTTCATTAAATTATAGAGAAGCATGGATAATAGTTTTGTGCATGGACTTTTCAAATAATTTCTTTCCTTTTTTTTTGTTTCAACATGCAAATTACTCTGAAAGGCTCATTAGCATATGTTTATTTTATTTGCTTGGTTTTACACTGTTTTTACACTGCTTTCAGAGAGCCATGCGTGTGTTGGAAAAAAGGGCATTTTAGATGAGGGCTGTGCAAACATAAATCAGCTGCATTATTCAATAGGGTAAAATATATATATATATATATTTATATTGTGCACTTGTTGTAGCCTGGTTTTAACTCTACAGAACCATAAGCTGATAAGAGAGGAAAGGAAAGTTATAATTGTGTTTGATTTTAAAGTTGCTAAATTTGAAACTTGAGGAGCGTAAATGCATATAAGCTGCCATTTTTATGGCATTTTCGTCCCTCCTTTTCTCCTCCTGTTGTTGTGTTTAGCAGAGTTAGCAGGCTGGCTGCACGCGCACGCCGCTGTGCTACTGTACACTTCAGGTGAAGTTGTAAAACTCGGCTCTGAACGTTTCACGGTGACAAACAATCCCGTGGCAGGGGGAGTGTGTGTGTTTTGAGGAGTGTGTGTGTTTATAAATCCAGCTGGAAATAAGAAATGAACTTACTGTGCGTGCTGTCGGAGAAAGGGATCCATTGGGGAGGTAGGGGCTTGTGAGATCGGGAATCATTATAAACGGATAGCCCGGGTACGGTGGGCTCTTGAACAGCCCTCCATCTTGCCTTTTCGCAGCTAACATGGCGGGGGGTGAGAGAGGAGGGAAAAGAAAAAAACAGAGGAAAACTTTTTTTAATAAACTGGAAAGTTTTTCATCCCTGGATATAGCATTTATTGAGGGGAATAAGCCGGAGGAGGTACTCCCCTTTAAGTCTATCAGGCACAAATGTCACGAATGCAAAAGTAAAACTCACCCTCTTCTAAACTTTCTCTTGTTTTGTCTCTGAAAGTTTCAGATCTAGGCGGAGGCCGTCTTTCCGCCTTTAAACAAAAAATGCAATGAAACAAGGATTAAAAACGTAGGCTGGCACAGTGAACTTTCTCCAGCGTGCAAGTCAGGCCTGGGCGTTTAAGAAAAATAAATAAATAAATAAATAAGCTGCGACTTCAAACTTCCCAGATCGGGTATCGATCCGGGAGAAAGGGAAAAAAAACTTACCTCCGAATCCGACGAGCTGTTCTGGTTCGTTTCCGACTCGTTTACGAGCGAAGACTTGACGTCCGCTAAATCCCTTTCTGCCGAGGAGTTCTCGGAGATCTTCTCCTCCTGCTCCCCTTCGTCTTTGAAGGAAATCATTTCATCGTTCGCACCCAGATCGTCCCCTCCACCGCCGTTGAGCTGCGGCATGTTTTCCCCCGAACCCGGAAAAAAAAAACTTCTCTTGATTCGGGGGGTGACCAAAAAAAAAAAAAAACTTTCAAAGCCTTGATCTCGAAAAGTCCGAGTTTAAGTGTTTTTTAAAAAAAGCAGGGGGGTCTCTTCTAATTTTTCCCCCCACTTTTTTCCAAAATAAAAATAAAAAGCGCTGGCTGTTGGTGTAAAAAAAGTATATTAAAAAGAAGTGGAGGAAAAATGTTGGCAGTAAAAAAGGGGGAAAGCCGGAGAAGGAAGCCGAGCCGCTCGGATTGAGTGAGTTGAAGTTGGTCGGAGTGGTTTTCAGTTCAAAGGCGGCGCTGATTGACAGATAGAGAGGGATGGAAATAGAGAGAGTCTGGATTCGGGATTATTGACAGGGAGAAACACACAAGAAACTAATGAGATTCAAACAGGGAGGGACTTGAAGTGACGTTTTCATAAATAGGAGGAAGAGAGAGAAAAAAACATAGAGGAAGAGGAGGAGGGAGGGGAGGAAAGAAGCCGGCTGCAGAGGAGAAGAAGCATGTGAGCAGGGGGGAAAAAAAGGCAGTTTGGGAGCAGGACAGTGATGGTAAAATAGCAGGAAGATAGGAGGGTTTGCTTGCAAATGTGGATTAAACGCACATATGGGCGGTCTCCCAGTGGGGAGGAGGGAAAAAAGGGAAAAATGAAAAGAGGGCACTTCCTCCAGGCTGTTTGCAACCAGTTTGACTCATTCCTGACCAGTTTGGACCAAATGAACTAATATTAAAGCTTATATTGATGCTTATTTTTTTCCTCCTCAGCTTCTACTTTTCTTTCTGTCTTTTTCTATCCTTTAAATACCCAACATATCAAAGCAGAATTACTCAAAGCTGTTAGGTTTTATTATTATTTGATCAGCTTTGTCAGCTCCTTAGATCTATTTTTCATTATATTGGCTAATGTTTCCTTAGATCTGTTTTTTTTTTATTATTTATTTATTTATTTTGTGGGGGTGGAGGGTGTTATTGCATCCTGCTTTCCTGACAGGTGTGATGTCTTCTGGGACTAAACCTGAATTCCTCACAGACTGAGCTGTTGTTTCTTTTTATTATTATTATTATTATTATTATTTTCTCTCCTGCCGCTGCAGCCAGACTGGACACAAATAGCTGATGCAGATTTGGATGCTCCATTTTTTTTGTCTTATTTTAGTCTAAAGACATGAAACAAAAAAAGGCCTCTTTTATGTTTGATTGCAAATAATAGAACATCAGTGCTATTTTGACCACATAAAATGAGCAACATATTATTGTTTTAGCTATTTAACAACACGCATAACAACTGTTATTGTCTTATGGCATTTCTCGTTATTTTAAAACTGCATTTTAATTATGGAWTAACAAAGAGGAGAAACATCTATTTTTGATAATTATGGGTAAATATTAAATTAGAATTGTGTCAAAACCAATAAGGGAACCCCTACAGTTTAATATCAGTATTATTAGTTATCTGGTAAAATGCACTTTCTGTTATCTGCCAAAATCTGGMTGCAACAATCACAAAAACATCAATTAATTTCTCTTTTGCTGCAAGAAATGGAGCTAAAACACGTTCAGATGACACCGCCTTGCARAATGAAACGKTGCGAGATCAAACCCAGCCCCGCARTCGTTGATTAAAAAAATATTGTCTCATGCCTTCACGCTGTAAGATGCATGAAAACAAATATTATGACACTAATTCTTCTGCTCGTTCTGTCAGCAGTGTTGTCAGGAAGCACTGACGGGGAATTATGTGCAGCTCTGAGGTGCTGCACGTCTGCCTGCCGGTGTACCCGGACCCAGGCAAAGGCACCATGACAGCCGATGACGGCGCTCACTGATGTTCTGTACGTGTGGACCAGGTGGAGGCTGTGTTTGKGTTCTGGCTGGGTGCAGCTTCGTGCACACGGTGGCTTTTGGGTGGGGGAGCGTGCAGGGGAGAAAGGGGGTGCTGCCGTTGCACGGTTTCCCATCCAGTAGATTCTGTGTTMTGGAAGAAGGGGCGCCCTGCTGCTCAGGGGCCCTCCAAACCCAACCCACCCCACCGTCAACACCTCACAGACCCAGACCAAAGCAAGAGGGGCCTTCGTGGTGGCCTCCACCCGGATTGCCTCAGCAGGTTCCTGAGAGTTTGGAGGGGCGGGGGGCTGGCAGTGTGGCGTGGGGACACCTGCCTCTGCTGGTGATTTTAATCTACAGAAGCCTTTAATAACATGATGACAGGCTCTGCTGCTGCTGCTGCTGCTGCTGCTGCTGCTGCTGCTGCTGCTGCTGCTGCTGCTGCTGCTGCTGCTGCTGCTGCTGCAGAAACCTGCACAGTGGCTGCTGCTGCTGCTTTGTATTTATTATTTCGGCTGCGTGTTTTGCATGTTCACCTCTGCTCCTTGTAGCTGAGGACTGTCCCCCCACCCCACCACCCAACCCCACCTCTCATCGACATCATCAGAGACTGATCTCCTGGCAGTGTGCCAACCTCAGTTAGTCGAATCTGTCAGCAGCAGTCAAACAAGTTATGAAATGCGAAACACAGACCCTCATTTAACTGAAACAATAAATAAATGCAACAAACAATAGATGAATCAGTTTTTTAAAAAAAGCAGAACACATGCTCCATGTTTCTGAAGTGCTAAGATAAAAAGTATTTGCTTAAATCATCTTTTCTTTTATCTGTATTGGCCAATTTTTTGCAATAAAAATAATAAAAAAATACATTTTTTTCCTTAATGAAAAATATCCACAGTATATTCAAAATGCATTCAATTCATATCAAATCAGTTTTATTTTTGTATATATGATGTTAATTTAATTTCTGTTTTTAAATTTTACAGATTTGTTTGTTTTAGTCAAATGAGCTTGTCAAACCATATTTAAAGTGTGAGGGGTCTTAAACAGTAATTTTGAAGTAGGGGTGTGTGGTGTGCAGAAACACCACCTGATGGATGCTGCAGGACATACACCTCTACATAAGAGTTAAACAAATACAGTTTTTTTAAGAAAACTGATTTTGTTAGTGATGCATATGTTCAATTTAAAGTCTTGTTCAGATATTAATTTTTTTGCAAATCAGCTCCGTTTGTAAATCTGCGAGCAAATTTTTTCATCACAGCTTTATTTTGTCCTCCATTTTGACAGGAAGTGCCAACAGCAGCCCACTGCTGAAACATGTTCCCGCTGCAATAAAAGTCTTTCGTAGAGGAGTGTTTAGCACGCTTTCGTTTTTTTTCCTCATTTATGTACAAACGCTTCCAGATTTTCAGAAACACAATGTAAAATAATTTTTCTTGAATGTTGAAAGTCCTCACCCAGAAAAAAATTTATAAAAAAAAAAAAACATCCCTTCACTTGGAGCCTCAGCAGCACTTTGCCTTCGTCATATGCTCCTAAACGGTTAATTATCCATCAAGCCTCCATGGTGCCAGCCACAGCCAGTAAAAAAGTCTCTCATTACCTGATTAACATTTTACTACTGGACATTTTCTGCCTTTTTTTCCCTCTCCTCTCACAAAACTCTGCTTCTTTTACGGTTACAGATTCACTCCTGCCGTAACATTTGTTTCCTAATTAAGACRTACTATTTAACCTCGACTACTTTTAGCAGAATGCCATTTTTCCCCCATTGTTGGGCGTAATGTTGTGTAACATTTTTTGGCATTTATCGACAGTACGGCTAATATAAATTCTATCAGTGTGACAATACTGTAGTTAGCTGTAATTACATCTGTACTAATGGGCCTCATCATTATTTTGGAACGGGAGATAGAAAGCAGTAATAGCTGATTATGAAAAGCATGTTTCATGCTCTTTATAATTTATTTGAGTAAAAACAAATCMGAGGACAAATGTGCATGCCCGCGTGTGTTTGTAAATGTCAGTATTCTCGAATTGTGCTGTTGTTCATTTCTGCATAAAAGGGTTTTTTTATGTGCAATTTTTTAAATATATGTTCCTCCTGCTCCTGTTTATAAAGTAAAATGTCTCAAGAACCAGTGGACAAATGTGACCAATCACATCAAACTGAGGATGAAGTCAAATTTGGTCAAAATGACCCAAATATCTTTTCAGATCCCAGACTTTGCTACATTTTGATGCCTGGGTCATGTTGAAATCATGAGCGGTTCCAGAGATATGGCTTGATTTATCTTGGTAATAATAATACATTAATTTTTGTTCTGATTCCTATTTTTAGGGTTTTCTAATGAAGATTTTTTWAAAATGTTATTGAGGACATCTCAAATAGTATTTGGATACTGCGATTTCCCAGCTGGAAAGAAAAAATTGTTGCTAGTGCGTGAGGAAAATAT
>NW_013953606.1:70225-70859 GCF_001266775.1 Austrofundulus limnaeus
ACACACACACACACACACACACACACACACACACACACACACACACACACACACACACACAAGGCCCCAAAGCTTCACGTCTCAGCCTCGACCAGAGTGTTTTGGCTGGAGACCTCTCAAAAGGCCTTAATTGAGAAATTAATGCAGAAAAATCAATTGGCCTAAAGTTTTTTGTCCAATACGCTCCTAAAGGCTTCAAGTGAGGAAGAATCAATGCTTTCCACACGGGCAGCTTTTGTTTATGCGCTCATAGCTGGAGGTTTTCGATATATGAATTTCAATGAAATAAACATTAATGAGGTTTCTACCTTTCACAATCCCATGTGTTACTGGATGTATTATTCAGGGGATGAAGTTATGTACTTAGTCACTACTTAGGTATAAGTTAAGCTTTCGAGCTGGGATATATATTATTATTATTGGAGTCTTTTGAGCTGGCCTTATTTACACTTCAAAATGAGGATCTTTTAACCATCTGTGATCATCGGCAGCATTGTAGGTGGATGAATCAGTCGGTTTCAGAGGATCCTTTTTTGCCTAAAGGACACCGGCTTATTTGGGGCCATCTTGAAAGCTCCGCACATCATCCTCATCATCATCATCATCATCATCATCATCATCATCATCAGGTCAG
>NW_013953607.1:0-457 GCF_001266775.1 Austrofundulus limnaeus
CAAATTGATATTGTGATTGAGTTTAAGTATCTTGGATTTTGGATTCAAACCTCAACTACAAGAAACATTAAAAAATGACACAAACTGTTAGATATAACTTGATCAATTTTAGACATGTTAGATCTTGTTTGTCATCGGAAGCATTTTCATGCATGCACTCATTTTTTCCACACATTTCATATTGTATTTCATGTTGGGGACAAACCAATTTGTCAGTGATTTATCTGGAGGACTATAGATGTAAATTAGCCTTAGGCTAAACCTGGTGCAATACATCAAATGTTTTTAAGTTTCTGTTTTAATTGCATACTGTCCTAACAAATAAATTCAGTCATTCATTCAAGCCACACCTTTAATCCTGATCATAACCAACAAATATAGGTTTTGCTGTTACTATTGTTTTATTTTCAAAAGTAAAGCAAGCCAGAGTCATGCGCAGCTGAGCGGAGCCGCACAG
>NW_013953607.1:2033-6917 GCF_001266775.1 Austrofundulus limnaeus
ATAGCCATGTGATGTGAGTATCAGTCACCTGGAGGCAGGACTCAAAAGCCTGAATTTTGCCTAAAACTCTCAGACTGAAGAAGTCTCTTGGAAGAGAGACGAAACGTTTCATTAAAGAAGAACCCGTCCAAAAGACCTATTCAATTTTTTTCTTTTTGAGTATGTAAAATACATTGTATATTCAAAATGCCTTTGAAAGCCGTTGTTGTAATTTACTTTATACAAACCAAGATTACAAAACCTTTGTGTTTAACATTTTTGTGGAAGAAAATGTAACTAATTCAATCTTATCTTCTTTTACTTGGCATTTCATTCTGTTTGAATGAATTCTAAAACTGTATGGCATAATACTATCATGCTGAACAGTAATTATTTTATTGACAAAACAGATAGTAACTAAAAACTCAAAGCTGTGTGACAAATACAGTTTCTAATCTTTCTAAGTGTAATTTCTAAGAGTGAATAATGCAACATGAAAAGCAAATATATAATTGTGATGAATGTGAAAGAAGATACAGAGATCTTATTTTCAGTGTTTTTTTACACTTCTGATTATCAAATTTAACCATTTCTTTCACTTATTTAGTTATTGGGAAAAAAACGATTTCCTTGGTGCAAGTTTCTTCTTAGTAAACTGCTAGAGTATTTTGGTCTCACATGAGCCGGGCCTCAGTATCTGCAGAGTGACAATGAGTTTGATGCACTTTCTGAACCAGGGGTAAAAAAGTGTGTAGATCACAGGGTTTAGACAGGAATTTAAATAGAACAAAAAAATTGTATAAACATTTGATGATGCATCTGGCTCATCACTCACAGCAAAAAAGACACAGTAATATGGACAAAAACATAATAAAAACACAAATACAAGAACACCAAGAGTCCTGGCTGCTTTCAACTCAGATTTCTTTGTTTTTAAAATACCTGATTTCTGGAGTGCAGCAGCTGTGGTGTGAGAGCGCATAGCACGAGCCTGAGACACAACCACCACAAATACTCTCATATACAGAACTATGATAACAGTAACAGGACATATAAAGTTCACAATTAGGTCAAAAGTGCCCATGATATAGTTTGTTACTACTTTACATTCCCCAAAGCAGGACCTACTCCTGCCAGGTTGAATCAGCTCATCTTTCATGTAAAAAAGGACGCAGGAAGCAGCACTGAGCCAACACAGACAAATACAGCATTTCACTTTTGCCAGAGTGATTCTGGTGGCATAATGTAGAGGGTCACCAATAGCTATGTAGCGATCAATTGATACAAAAACAATGTTTCCTACTGATGTAGAAATAATTTGACACATGATACAATACGATAAAACACATATAATATCTCCAAGTAACCAACAGGATGAACTTATTAAGATTTCTAAAGGCATAGCAAAAACACCAACAAGGAAGTCTGAAACTGCCAAAGATAAGAGGATGATGTTAGTGGGTGTGTGGAGTTGCCTGAAAGGAGAAAAACAGAAATAAATTATTCATAAAGAACAAATAATCAATGACAATACGTTCTACTATCATATCATACTGTATAAACTATATKCTGTTTATTCTCTGCCTGAAATGGGAGACTGAGATGATGACGAAGAGGTTGAGAGCTGCAGTGATCAGACAGATAAAAGACAGCACAGAGTTCAGGAGCACAGCTTTAGACCAGTGAAGTGTTGGCTTCCTGCAGGAGCTGTTGAGCTGTGGAAAGCAGAGATCGTCTTTGTTCTGGAGCATCATTTCAGACAGCTACAGCTCTCTGGCCCAGGTTGTGTTATACAGCAGATCTTTTATTATTACTTCCTCTCTGGGCTTTGAGTCTCTGTGGAATAATTTTGACACTCCTACTTTACCTCACGAGTTTTACTTTGCAAACTTATTCTTTTAATTATTAGTTTACTTCTTTTGCTGTGAACTTCACAGCAACTTTTTAAAGATGTTTTTAATATCAGCCAACTACTCTTAATAAATAGTAAAACTTTAATATGAATACAATGATATTATGAGTGGCCAAGTCAGTAAGTTACTTTGGAAACAACAACAAAAGCATTTTCAGCTTGGAGATAAGCCTYGTGCATTATTAGCAAAAMAACTTGAGTGCTTAAGCTGCCATTGCAGCCAACATGGGACCAGAAAGCAACAGGTTGGACTCTCCACCATGCCCACATYTCMTGGTGTCCTTGCGCAAGACARCCAARCTCCAACTGCTCCCTGGGRYCTTACCTAGCTGCCCACCGCTCCACTTTGGTGTTTCTCGTGTGCGATGATGGGTCAAATGCAGAGCACAAATTTTATCACTTCATGGATTGATGACAAAGCACCTTTAGCACATTTAACCCTAATACTGTGAGTACTCGATTATCTGCGTCACATGTGCTGCTATCTCCTGACAGCAAGGTGCTGAGCTCACCAAACTTGACACACACACAGCTGGAGTGGTGTTGATAAGGGTGCATGAGTTTTGTGAATGTACGTGCACTTCCAAGGGCTCTTATGGGTTTATTTGATAATACTGTATGATGATGACAAATTATGGCAGATATGGAATGATTGTAAGGTGTGCATGTGGAATGGCCCAGGGCGCAGGCAAAAAGTTCAATAAGTTTTGCCTCCCATTTTACTTTTAGAAACTCGAGGAACCAYAAGTAAATCTTCAGTCTGAGAGCAAAGTGCTCTGTTAGGAAAGTATGGAACAATAAGATGTTTAATATATGATAGAGCTTGGTTGTTAACAGCTTTGTATGTTAGGAGTAATATTTTAAATTCTATTCTAAATTTGACAGGGAGCCAGTGGAGAGAAGCTAAAACTGGAGAAATATGATCTCTCCTTCCAACTCTCATTAAAACTCAAGCAGCAGCATTTTGGATTAACTGAAGACTTCTTAAATAGTTTTTTGGATGTTCAGATAATAAAGAATTACAGTAATCCAGTCTAGACATAATAAATGCATGAATCAGTTTTTCTGCATCATTTTTGGACAAAATTTTTCTAATTTTAGTGATATTACGCAGGTGGAAGAAGGCGGTCCTMGTAACATTTTTAATGTGGGGGTTAAAAGACATGTCCTGATTAAAAATAACACCAAGGTTCTTTACATTAGAACTGGAGGCCAGATTAATGTCATCCAGAGGAGGTGAAAGGCTGCAAAGTTGATCCCTAAGATGTTCAGGTCCAAAATCCATAACCTCTGTCTTATCTGAGTTCAGAAGCAGAAAGTTAAAAGTCAACCATGATTTATGTCTGTAAGACAGTGGCGGGCTGTGCATTTTACACCTAGGCCTTCAATTGGGAGAGTACAGACCTGTTGGATGCGTAGAAGTTGGGGGTGGGGGGGGCTGCTAACTGCGGAGTCTGCAGCAGAGAGCAGGGAGGAAGAGGCTGCCAGCTCTGAACATAAGTTTATAATTTAAAAAAATATATAAGACAGTCGTAAAGGTCTGTATACAAAATGGGAGAAAACTTTCTAATTTACAGACAATCTATACAACTTGACACAAAGCCACGAGTACAAAAACCACCAATAATACACAGAAAATCTGAACAATATGCATGCTGCACCTCATACAGGAGTCCCAGCATCCCCACAGATAGGTGTTTTGACACACAGACTGGTGTTTCTGCACCACAGACACGAAGCCAGAATGAAAGTCATCACTGATGCAACACATTTAACAAGTTTTCTCAACTGCAGCCACGGCTGTGCCATACATTAACAGCAGCATCAACACAGTTATATAATATGCTGATAATTAAATAAAACATTTAAAAAACATATTTTACTCACCAAAACTTTTATTGTCCATTTAAAAACTCCATCCTCCTTTTATTCCTCAAGAAAAATCCTGCTTCTCTATCATAGAGGTCCTCATGGCGTTTCGTTTCAACAATAAGTCCTTTTCTATCACCACCATGAAGCTAACACTGAAAGTCCAGTCTGTTCTGTTCTGTATTTTTGTTATAAGTTTTAATTTTCTGTAACTCTGAGAATGTCCGCTCAGTATTTAGCTTGTAAGACACTGCAGAAATCTAGTTTCCCGGTTGTGAATCCTGCTTTCTGATCAACCAATCAAACGATGAGAAAATGTTGACGCTGTCCGAAGCCAGCTAGCAGGCTCTGAGGTCTTCAACTCAGCACCTGATTGGTCAAAGCAATAGCATCACTGCCGTGTGTTTCACTCTCCAGGTGACTTCACTGTTCGTTCTGAAGGCCTGAGGCATGATGTCACTGATGACATCATTGTCAAATTCTAAAACTTGAAATTGCTAAAAAACTAAAAATATTTAAGATTCCAAAAAATAATATCCAGAATCTCCTGAAGGAGCTGAACATTTTGTTATATGAATGGTTTAAGCAGCATAAAAATTGTGGAAGGAGAAGCCGTCCAAAAACGTACCCCATTCAAAGTCAATGGGGTACATCAATAATTTAGAGTTATTGATGTGCAAACTTCCATTTTACTCATGAGTTTTTTCGTGTTGAGTCACTTCCGGGTCACGGCTGGTTTGGTGCTCCAGAGTCCCATAGGAAAGTCATTGTAAGATTTTGGACATGCACAGTAAGTCCCCAATGCAAAATAATATGGTGGCCTGTGGCGCGGCTTACCTCTGAAGACACACATGGTAGTGAGTGGGTCCACCCGGTGTCGACGACTCGACATCATAAGGCTGCAGCCTGCAGGGCAATACGAGGCGGATTTTGGAGAAAAACAAATGAGAAATGAAGGAGAAAACAACACCATAAAGGCTCCTGCATGCTGCTGCCGAAATGCCGAAATCGTGCCGAACGGTTGCAGTTTTATGACGAAAATAGCGTCACTTTAGTTCGCATTGTCGGCATTTCTTGTCGCAACTCGCGGGTCGAACTTTTCACCCCCGTCCACATAAGAACAC
>NW_013953607.1:7966-9910 GCF_001266775.1 Austrofundulus limnaeus
GTGTAGTTTGCTTCATCTCTAAAGAGATGCTGCTCTTTAATATTGTTTATTTACTGTCTTAGTTGTGCGTGGTTTTTGTCGCGGCAAGATGGACAGAAAACACGTTAAAAGGATGTTAAATAGACAAACAGTCTTGCGGGTATGGTCGTAAAATCATTTATTAATGGGCAACATGGAACAGAAAACGATCAAGAAGTCTGTCAGATGTGGCCGCCCGAGTGAGGGCGGAAAAGAAATGTTATACCTTCAGCTATCATCATGTGATAATGAACAGCCAATCACAACCTGCCTCATGTCCCTAACAGCCAATGACAAGCTCTAAATCCCAAGGTGACCATATCGGTYCGTGGAAAGAGGCCATCTTGATGCTGTAGCTTCTGACGTCCGGAGCCACAGATTAAAGAAACAGTCATAAGATATTACAAGATACGAATAGTGGACAGTGTCAAGGTGATAGAAATAATTAGGCCACAACAATCCCTCCTCTTGAGTAATCAATACTCAATACCAGAAATGGATAAGGAATAATTATTAAATGTCTGCTCCACAAATGCAAAAAAAAACCATCAAGTACAAGGTAATAGTGCAAATCAAAATGACGACCATAAAAACATTCATTCAGATAAAGCCAAAAATACAACAGGAATAAAGCTTAAAGACAAATAGAGCATCATTACACATCAGGAAAAAAAATCGATGAAGATCAAAAACATGTCAAAATTTAAAAAACTTAAAAGTCCAAAAGTAGACAAGGTATCACAACACAAGTTCTGCCTCCCGGCGAATTTGATTGCGTGAGCCGATGTTCCATCAGAATCTTATCTTGGATACTGTGCTAATTAAATAACAAGTTGTCAATAAATGAACCTTAAGTAAAGCAAATTAGGACAAGGCAGATCAAATAAGATGCCAACAGGCGTTTACTTCTAAGTTAACAGATTTAGACAAGTTAAACAACAATTTAAAAATAGAGGTCAAAACCTTCAATGAACCTGAGAATAATTGAAGAAAGAAATGTATTAAAATCAGTTAAAATAACTATCCACCCCATTCAGGAAGATTTTATTCCACCCACAAACATGCCACATGATGAAAAAGCCAAAATCAAAAAATTAAACCACAAAATCTAGGATAAGAATAAATTCAAATATGATGAGATTAGTGCAAATGCAATTGAAAACTCTAAAGCTAATAAAACAAAAAATCAAAATATAAGGAAAATGTTGCAAATGAGAGAAAAAAATATCATAGTTCAAAAGGCAAAAACTCCATTTTCAGGGTTACTGGTAGTAAGGCAAAAACTGGTTTGTGCACTGAAAAAGACTGATGGACAACGCCGTAAAGGAAAAGGTAGGAAAAATAGAAACAAAGATCAAAACGAAAAAGAAAAACAAAAGAAAACAAAACCCAAAAAACAAAACTATGCCCTAAAAAAATATAAAAAGTCTATCAGAGAGACTCCCCCTCCTCTCTGTGCCCCGAGGCAATAACTAAAACTAAAACTAATCTAGGTGGCACGGTGGCTCAGTTGGTAGAGCTGATGCCTCTCAGCAAGAAGGTCACCGGTTCAAATCCCGGTCCGGGGACCTTTCTGGGTAGAGTTTGCATGTTCTCTCCGTGCATGCGTGGGTTCTCTCCGTGGGTTCTCTAACTGTTAGGTTAATTGATAACTCTAAATTGTCCCTAGGTGTGAGTGAGAGAGTGAATGGTTGTTTGTTTCGTTTGTCTCTATGTGTGGCCCTGTGATGGACTTGCAACCTGTCTAGGGTGTACCCCGGCCCTTGCACTGTGACTGCTGGATATGGGCACCAGTGACCCACGCGACCCTGAAAAGGAAGAAGCGTGTACAGAAAATGGATGGATGGATGGATGGATGAAACTACTATCTGGTTAATATGAGGCATAAAAACTGGTTAATATGAGGCATAAAAACTGGTTAATATG
>NW_013953607.1:11768-18067 GCF_001266775.1 Austrofundulus limnaeus
ATATTTATGTTTGTGGTTGTAATGTGACAAAATATGGAAAAGTTCAAGGGATATGAATACTTTTGCAAACCACTGTAACTCTAAATTGTCCCTAGGTGTGAGTGAGAGAGTGAATGGTTGTTTGTCTCGTTTGTCTCTATGTGTGGCCCTGTGATGGACTTGCGACCTGTCCAGGGTGTACCCTGCCCCTCGCACTGTGACTGCTGGAAATGGGCACCAGTGACCCACGCGACCCTGAAAAGGAAGAAGCGTGTACAGAAAATGGATGGATGGATGGATGGATAAAACTAATCTAGTCCTCTGTGATGAAAAACCAGATGTTGACAGACAGCAAAACACAGCTCCCCAGGCCTCTGACAGTAGACCCCAGACAGGTGAAAACTGACCCTCAAATATGTCTTCGTGGCATTCCAGGCACGAGGCCCAGGGCCCCCACCCCGGAGAAACCACAAACGCAGAAAGAAACAAATCATCAAAAAATGCCTGTCGAAGGAAGAGTCTCATAGACCCAGCAGACAGGCATCTACCTTTACCAGAGAGCTGCAGATGCACAGAGGACAAAAACTAGAAACTCATAAAAGAAACAAACATAACTAGAAATAAAAAAATAACAAAACAAAACCCCTAGTATAACCACCTGCTCTAGGTTATCACAGACTCAGAAAGGCTACTGAACCTAAGCGGTTCCAGCCGAAAATCCGGAGGGCGAGGCATACGCCTTCTGCCCTGAGGGAGAGCAGTGTACTGATGGGAATGCTTCAGCAAGGTGGCTGTGAACAGGTTTGCCAGGCACCGTTTGAAAACGGGCACCACGCAACACGAAAGCAGTAGAACCAGGAAGAAAAACATACAAATGGGGACTAATAATCTCCTCACCCAAACCTGCCAACCTCCGTTTGCCATCCAATCAAACCAATCCCAGTGGGGAGGAGTAACAGCTTCTTCAGCTTTCATCTCCGAGAGCAGATTGTTAAGATGATTAATAGACATAGAAATGTTTCCAGAGACATCTGGGAGATAGGAACAACACGACGTACCTATCACATGACAGAGACCTCCTTGAGAGGCTAATAACAGATACAAAGCTAGGTGGTGCTGGAGCAGCATATTTCTCGACGCTACTAGGAAAGGAGATAAAGCAGAAAAGCCTTCCTCAACAAAAGCAGTTAAGTTCTCCAGCCGAGTGTGCAAAGAATCCAACTTATAAGCCAGATGAACCGTACCCCACCAAGGAAAAATACCACCCACTACCTTGTCACGTGTGGAAACTAATGTAGATCTCCTTGACCTATGATTGCTATAAGAAGAATGCACAAACTGAGGATAGTGATGGGTGGTGTAAACAAGCTGATCTATCACATTGATCGCAGGAACCAGGTCAACTAATGTGCAAGTACCTGACCAATTTGGCGGAATAACTTGGAAATAATGAACACCACATAACCAGACATAATCCTGGGGACATCCTGCTCCCAGGTCATCAGGCCAGGCAAGAAGATAGGCCTGAACGGCAAAAGATGAAGAGAGTGTGTGTGATTTAATCCTAGAAGGCACACGGCGAACAATGCAGGGAGAGACGCCAAAAGGGGGCGGAGCACAGGTACTGTCAACAATTTGAAGACAGCCTACTGTCTCGCCAAGGAAAAGTCTATCAGGGCTCCGGGCTCTGTGAACACAAAAGAGATGAGACATAGAACTGAATGAGGGATGAACAGTGCCCACTGGTTCAAATAAAGAAAAGTCATCAGTGCGTAATGCACTGCTTTCTGTGGCTCTGATTGCAACACGAGACATGTGTTCACAAGGTGCTGGAAGGTCTGTTCTAGCATAAGCCCAGCCGTTGGCCCCCTTTAAGAAAGGAGGGGTCAGCACCATCAAAGCACACAAGAAATCAGTAGAGTTCAAAGGGCGAGGCCTAACAGGAAGAGACATGCTTGCATCATGTAGAAACAAAGTACAGGCATAGCAGGAAGTGTTTAAGCCAGCACTTTGCAGAATAGACCTGACCGTGTTCCACCAAAAATTTCCAGCTTGACCTTTAGACACCACACCAGCAAGAAAAGGGGGGTAATGGACAGCACCCCCAGGAAACCCAGCATCTAAGGACCTGAAAACAGGACATATCTTGGTGATAACATCTGGGACACGGACATAACCAGAAAGGTGCACAAACATCGTAGCCAGTTATGTAAGCACAAATAGTGTAAAAACCAGTGTCAGATTGAACAGCATTTGCAACGTGAAACATAATAGCTGGAGAAGTGTTGTTTACTTTCCAGATTTTGATCCTGTTCTTAATGTCAGAGACATCATCTTTAAGTGTGTATCCCCAGTCAGAGTAACCTGTTGTCCAAAGAGCCTCTGACCAGGAACTGCAGGTGGGGCACACATCAGGAACGCTGTAACAGACATACATTTCGGCCCATATCATAACAGCAATGTCCGAACAGTAAAAATAGTCACATGTGTTCAAAATGACAGTGCTAGTGGTGCCAGCTGTCACAGAGATGTTGGGCCCATGTGTACAGTCATCAATCCAGGTGGAATGAGTTTCAAAACAGGTGGGTGGGGGGCGTCTTGATTAATCAGTTCTGGAACACGCCCACAGATGAATGGGGTGAAAAAGAGCATAAGAAATAGTCTAGCAACAATGCACCCAGCCATTTTTCTAGGCTCAGGTGCAGTTTTTCACTTCAAAGGATATGTGATCAGCCGATCACAAAYCAGGAGCCGAGGTCGTAGCAGTGGCCTCGTGCTCAGATGTAGGAGTAGTACCGTCCGGCTCTACTCTGGGGGGATGCAGGACCTTCCTGCAGTGGGAGATGTGGATCCAAGTCTCTCGCTCTGCGATCTTTATGGCCGTCCGGGTAACCAGCAGAATCTGGAACGGCCCAATCCAACGCTCGGACTTCCAGGTCGCTCGTCTGAGGTTCCTCACTAGGATGTGGTCACCGGGCCTCAGGTCGTGGAGGGGGTGGTCCGCTGGAGTCGGGAGAGCAGCTTTTACCTGCGAACGAACACAGCCGAAAAGAGATGATAGTTTAGAACAATAGCTTAACATCTTATCTTCACACAGGTTTGTGAATGAGATTGCTGATGTTCCAGGGTTCAAACCCACATTTGGTGGTACCGCAAAAATGATCTCAAAAGGACTAAGATTACTTCTGCTCCTCCTCCTAGCTCTCATGTAAAACAGCATCAATGGCAAAGCTTTTGGCCAGGATAAACCTGTTTCACTGCTGCACTTTGCCAGTTTCTGTTTTATTGTGCCATTTTCTCGTTCAACTGCACCAGCACTCTGCGGGTGGTAAGCACAATGCTTCTTCAGGTCAATCCCAAATATTTACTAAGCTCAGAAATGGCTTCGTTGGCAAAGTGTCTACCGTTATCCCTTGAGATCTTTTCAGGAATTCCCCAACGGGGAATTATTTCAGATAACAAGCACCTGGCGACATCAGACGCAGTTTGTGTGGATGTTGGGAAAACCTCCACCCATTTTGAGAACATGTCAACAAAAACCAAACAATATTTTTTCCCTTCAGCTGGACTTAACTCAATGAAATCCATCATCAAATGCTCAAAGGGTCGTGAAGGTGCTGGGTGGGCTGCTTCCGTTTTACTTTTAATTGGCCTCCCTGCATTCAGCTTGGCACAAATCATGCAGGACTGACAGTATTTCTGAGCAACAGTGTTGAAACCAGGAGCAAACCAGTGAGTATTTACCATAGCGGTCATGCCACATTTTGAAGCATGATCTAAGCCATGTGACAGTTTTGCAAAATGGTTGAAAAAGTGTTTCGGCAAACAAGCTTTGGAGTCAGGCCCCACCCAAACGTCATTTTCAAAGGTACAACCTGCTTTCTTCCAGGCCTGCCTCTCCGGAGCAGTGGAGAAAGACTGCATGTCCTTCAGCGAGCAGGGCTCTGCAGTCTTATCTTCAAAGAATGTAAACACTTGTGGTCCATAAGCAGCTTTTTTAGCGGCATCGTCAGCAGCTCTGTTTCCAACTGAAACTGGGTCAGTGCTGTTCGAATGAGCAGCACATTTGCAGACTGCTATTTCTTTTGGTAAAAGGATGGCTTCCAGCAATGCAGCCACCAGTTTATGATTCAAAATTGGTGAACCATCAGATTTCAGGAACTTCCTGTGCTTCCATAGAGCACCGAAATCATGCACCACCCCAAAAGCGTACCTGCTGTCAGTGTAAATGTTTACTTTCTTGTTCTCAGCCCATCTACACGCTTCTTTTAAAGTGATTAGCTCAGCAGCTTGAGCAGACAGGTGACCTGGTAACGAGGAGGAGCAGAGTACATCAGCGTTCTCATTCACCACAGCAAACCCAACCTTATTCTCACCTGTTCCCATGTCCCGTCGTGCTGAACCGTCTACAAACAGGTGAGCCTCAGGTAGGCTCAGAGGTTTATCAGACAGGTCCGGACGAGGGTTGCAACTCAGCTCTAACTCTGCGACYCAGTCATGTGGCTGTCCTTCGTCAGACAGAGGAACTAGCGTGGCTGGATTTAGAGCTGAGCAGTGACGCACAGTGACTTTGGGGCTTTCAAGGACACACGCAAAATAATGCGTATAATGGGCCGCGCTGAGATGTGATGTTTTTTGTTCATTTAGAATTTGTTCTACAGCGTGAGGGACAAACAAGGTCAGATTTGAATGCCCCACGATGTCACGTGACGCTAAGATAGCCTTTTCAGCTGCTGCTACAGCACGCAAACATTTAGGCAGCCCGGCAGCTACTGCGTCTAGCTTAGCGCTAAAAAAACCAACAGGTCTCATCTTATCACCATGCATCTGGCTTAGCACCGAGGTCATGCAGCCAGATCTTTRGTCAACATGCTGATAAAATGGCTGTGTCATGTCTGCAATTCCCAGACACGGAGCACTCTGCAGAGCCTTTTTCAAAACCACAAAAGCATCCTCCCCTTCAGGAGACCACACAACACTTCCAGATGGCACCAGGCCGGGGGCGTGACAGATTTCTCTAAGAGGCCATTCTAACTGTGAGTAGTTAATGATGAAATGCCTACAATGGCCAACCAACCCTAGGAAAGACATCAGCTGCTTCTTTGTGACAGGACGGGGCGTGGAAGTGATGGCTGAGACACGCTGTGGAGACAGCCTCCTACCTGCAGCAGATAAGACATGCCCTAGGAACGACACCTGCGGTTTTACAAACTGCAGCTTAGAGAGACTGACCTTGTGACCCTGCTCCGCCAGATAACATAACAATGCCACAGTGTCCCTCTCACACTGTGCCTTAGAAGGAGAGGCCACCAGAAGGTAATCAATGTACTGCACAAGGGCAGATCCAGGTGGCAGCGTGAAAGATGACAGGTTTCTGCACAAAGCTTCATGAAAGATGGTGGGGGATTCCACATAACCCTGGCACAGCCGAGTGAAAGTGTAACAAGCACCTTTAAACTCAAATGCAAACCAGAACTGGCTATTTTTGTCAACAGGGATGCTGAAAATGCATTACTCAGATCGATCACACTAAAATATGTGGCCACAGCTGGTATTTGTGATAAAATAGTGTAAGGATTTGGGACCACAGCTTCTCTCGCAACAACAGCAGAGTTTACTGCCCTGAGATCCTGGACAAAGCGCCAGTCATGTGGTGGTTTTTCTCTCATTTTTTTACAGGAAAAATGGGTGTTTGTACAGGTGAGGCCTCACACTGTACAATAACACCAGCCTTTAGCAAAGATTCAAACACAGGAGTGATTCCATCAGCAGCTTCCTTTTTTAAAGGGTATTGTTTCAGTTTCAGCCTGAAATCAGATTTGGGGGTCACAATCACAGGTTCAACACCTTTTATCAAACCAACATCATATTTGCTTTTTGCCCATAACTGATCTGGGACCTGAGATAGCCAGTCATCAATGGAGCCAGACTCATTTATCGCCAGAGCGGTTAAACAGTCGACTTTGGTTACCGGCAACTGGCACACAGAAAGAAAACAGTCAAGAGAGAGCTCACACTTTGCTCTGTGAACTTTCAGAGAGGGGGAGAATTCAACTCCAGGTGTTGCTGTAGGAGCCCAATCACCGGTGCTCAGACAGCATAGCACAAACGATCCCAGCTCTTCCCACGTGTCAGATTGAGCTTTAGCCAAAGCGATGTGGGGAACTGATCCAGGAACCATAAAAAACTCACTCTGTGCATGATTCAGTTTCACAGAGACAGCACATCGTTCTGAGCCCCAAAACATAAAATCTGTGCACAGGAAATCTTCAAAAAAATCAACAAAGCTCTCAGCAAAAGGATCTTTTAAAGATGTTGTT
>NW_013953607.1:18077-19579 GCF_001266775.1 Austrofundulus limnaeus
GCTGCTAGCTGTGCTTCCAGAGCCTCTTTTCCCTCCTGCAGCTCAGCCAGTTTCTTTGTAGTCTTCAGTGCCACAGCATCAGAGCTGTGGTACCCTGTCTTTGAGCGAGGGGTGGAGGGGCAGGGGGCTTTTGCTGCACCGTGCTTTTCCTGTCTTTTCCTGAGTTCCATCTTTGTAGCAGCTGCTTTTGTCACCCGTCTCGGCTGTGGCTGTGGTGGCACTTGCTTCGCTGGGTCGGTGCTCATAGGAGGTGGTGTCTGAGGCCCGATATCAGCAGCTGTGTCGTCATCAGATTCCGTGTCCAGCACCTCTTCCTCCTTGTCATCAGATTCAGAGCAGGATGCTGTCGGCGGTGGGGGTCGGCGTCCAGGGGCCAGAGTGTCCTCATATTGGTCCCTCAGCCCATGCAGAGAGGGATAAATGGAAGGAAACAATCGTTTAGTATTTTTATCAACAGCTTTTAAATCATTTTTTTCATCCTTTTCAGTAGGCTTTTTTCCTTTTTATTTGAATAGGGAGGAGGGCTACTTTTATACATACACATTTCTGAGCTCAAAGCTTTTCTTTCCCTCCTCTAAGCCTCTTCCTCCCACGCTGATAAACATTTTTTATGATGTTCTATTTCATTCAAATCAGAAACCTTTATCGTTTTCTTGATTTAAGTTTTGATTCATGTTGCAGTATCCGACCCCGGAGGTGGGTCAGCTGCCTGGGGCTAAAACTCCCCCCCTCCGGAAATCCGAACTGGTCTGACCACACACGCAGACAAGGCGTGGCCTCTTCGCCATACAATTTAACCATAGCTTTTGCGCAAGGGCTGTCCGATGCTACCGAGGGCTGAGTGGTGGACACACTTTGTCCCATCACTGTCAACTCGTGCCTTTCAACGCACTACTTATAAACTTCCTCAAAATGGAAATCCGGCGGCCGCCTTTTTATCTGACTTTTTAGCCTACCCTGTTTTCCTGAAACAGCAAATGGAAAAACCAATTTTCCCTTAGCAGTTCGCCCTGGCTAGCTGCCTACTCTAACCAGGTTCAAACGAATTCTCTCCTGGCTAGCTCAAAACAGTAAACTCAAACCTCCCTGTTTTAAAAACTCTGTCTGGAATAAAACGCTCCCAAACCTACCTCGGCTAAAAATTAGTCAGCCCCTAAAGCACAACAGAGCAGGCACCTAAACAAAATAGATTTTTAGAGTGTGCTAAGCCCGAAAAAGTTAGCTGTAGCACTTTCGCTTATTTATTTATTTATTTCCGACAGCGTAAAGATATTTAGCTCACCCGTGTTTCCGTCCAGACAGGTTCTTTTAGCTCCACTGTCGGAGCGCCACCCGCAGCAGTCGTCCGTATGACGGACCCACAAAAACCCGGAGCAGACAAAAGCTTCCGTCGCCGCCATGTTTGCGGTATGGTCCGAAACAGACAAACGGCTGTTGCGAGCGCTCTCCGCCCCTGCAAGCTTCCATAGTTGAAAACGCCAATAAACTGTCGCGGCAAGATG
>NW_013953607.1:21703-28140 GCF_001266775.1 Austrofundulus limnaeus
ATTTATTTATGTATTTATGTATTTATTTATTTCCGACAGCGTAAAGATATTTAGCTCACCCGTGTTTCCGTCCAGACAGGTTCTTTCTTCAGCTCCGGTCTCGAGAACGATACACACAGCGGCCGAAGACCAGCGTGGACTCTTTGCAGCGGAGGAAAAGAAAATACTTTGTCTTCCACTCACGGTCCAGCCGACAATTCGGCCACGGCGAGTGGCTCCCGAACCCGGAAACTGCCTTTAATGACAACGCCAAAAACTGTCGCGGCAAGATGGGCAGAAACACGTTGAAATGATGTCAAAAAGACAAAAAGTCTTGCGAGTATGGTCGTAAAATCATTTATTAATGGGCAGACAAAGAACAGAAAACAATCAGGAAGTCTGTTGAGTGTGACCACCCGTCTGAGGGCGGAAAAGCAATGTTATACCTTCAGCTAACATCATGTGACAATGAACAACCAATCACAACCTGCCTCATGTCACTAACAGCCAATGACAAGCTCTAAACCCCAAGGTGACCATATCATTAAAAAGAGGCCATCTTGATGTTATAGCCTCTGACGTCTGGAGCCACAGATTAAAGAAACAGTCATAAGATATTACGAGATATGAACAGTGGACAGTGTCAAGGTGACAGAAATAATTAGTCCATGACAAAAGGTTTCTGTACCAAATATTAAGTTTCATTTTTCTGGTGTATCAAATACTTATTTCACACAATAAAATGGAAATTAATTATTTAAAAATCATACATTGTATTTTTCTGGATTTTTGTTTTAGATTCCATCACTCACAGTTGAAGAGTACCTATGATAAAAATTACAGTCATCTACAAGCTTTGCAAGTGGGAAAACCTGAAAAATCAACAGTGTATAAAATACTTGTTCTCCCCACTGTATGTCATTTGATACACGTAGAAGAGCGGTTTCAGTGGAGTGAAATTTGCGGAAGCCCGATTGACAGAAAATTTCTGAAATCTGACGATTCACCAGTCTTGAATCATAAGCCAATTCAAGCTTATGAATGTCTGCTCTGCTGGAAGCAATCCTTTTGCCCTCACAGATTGCTGTTTGCAAGTGTGCCGCTCATACGAGTGGCTGTGACCCAATTTCTGTTGGAAACAGGAACGCCGATGAGGCTGCCAAGGTGGCGGCCTTGGGCCCGCAGGTGTTTACATTTTTTTTGAAGATAAGGCTGCAGAAGCCTGCTCATCAAGAGACATGCAAGGCTTTGCCACAGCACCAGAGACAGGCCTGGAGGAAAGCAGGCTGCTTTTTTGAAAATGACACCTGGGTGGGTCCGAACTCTAAACCTTGTCTGCCAAAACATTTTTTCAATTATTTTGCAAAACTGTCCCATGGTTTGGATCATGCTTCAAAATCTGGCATGATTTCTATGGTAAATACTTACTGGTTTGCCCCTGGTTTCACAGTTGTTGCACAGAAATACTGTCAGTCCTGCATGATCTGTACTAAACAAAATGCAGGAAGACCCATTAAACCTGCTCCAGCTGCCCATCCTGCACCTTCACGACCTTTCGAACAATTCATGATGGATTTCATTGAGTTAAGTCCAGCTGAAGGGAAAAAAGTATTGCTTGGTTTTTGTGGACATGTGGTCAAAGTGGGTCGAATCATTCCCAACATCTGCTTCTGATGTCGCCTATACTGTTATCAGAAATAATTCCCCGCTGGGGGATACCTGAAAAGATATCAAGTGATAACGGTAGACACTTTGCCAACGAAGCCATTGACCTGAGGAAGCACTGCGCTTATCATACTGAAAGTTGGGGTGCAGTGGAAAGTGAAAATAGCTCAATAAAACAGAAACTTGCAAAGTGTTGTGCTGAAAGAGGTTTGACCTGGCCAAAAGCTTTGCCTTTGGTCATTTTCTACATGAGAGCGAGAAGGAAGGTCAGATGTAATCTTAGTCCTTTTGAAATAATTTTTGCAGTACCACCAAATGTGGGCTTGCACCCTGAATCATCAAGAGTCTCATCCACAAGTCTGTGTGAAGATAAAATGTTGAGGTACAGTTCTAAATTGTACCCTCTTTTTGACTGTGTTCGTTTGCAGGTGAAAGCAGCTCTCCCAACCCCGGCGGACCACCCCCTTCACAACCTGAGGCCTGGTGACCGCATCCTGGAAATCCGACCACTGGCTGGGGCCCTTCCAAGTTCTCCTCGTCACCCAGACGGCAGTCGAGGTGGCTGAACGTGCCACTTGGATCCACGTCAGCCATTGAAGGAAGGTCCTGCATCCACCTGAGTAGTTGCCGGACGGAGCTACTCCATCTGAGCACGAGGTCACTGCTGTACCTCGGCTCCTGTTTCCTTAAAAAAAATTGAACTATTACACCTAAGCCGGAGGTGGCTAGGTGCATTTTTGCTGGACTATTTTTAATCCTCACTCTCACCCCGTTCACCTGTGGGCGTGTTTCAGAACTGATTAAGCAAGATGCCCCCCACCCACCCATTTTGAAAGCTCATTCCACTTGGATCGAGGACTGTACACACGGATGCAATGTTTCTGTGATAGTGGGCACAACAAACGCTGTAATTCTAGACCCATGTGAATATTTTCACTGTTCGGACATTACTGTTATGATCTGGGCTGAAATGTATGTCTGTTACAGTGTTCCTGATGTGTGCCCCACCTGCATTTCCTGGTCAGAGGCTCTTTGGACAGCAGGTTATTCTGACTGGGGGTACACACGTGAAAATGACATTTCCAACATTAAAACAGGATTAAAAATTGGAAAGTTAACTTTTCTCCTGCCATAATGTTTCATGTTGAAAATGTTGTTTTTTCTGACTCAGGTTTTTACACAATATGTGCTTATATTACTGGCTATGATGTTTGTGCACCTTTCTGGCTAACAGTTCAAGTCCCAAATGTAATCTCTAAGTTGTCTCCTGTCTTTAAGTCTCTAGACGCTGGTTTTCCTGGGGAGGCCAACTACTACCCTCCTGTTTTTGCTGATATGTCGTCTAAGGGTCAGGATGGCAATCTTTGATGGAACACTGTCAGGTCTATTCTGTGTACTGCTGGCTTAAACACTTCCTGTTCTGCCTGTACTTTGTTTCTACATGATGCAAGCATGTCACTTCATGTAAAACTTCGTCCTTTAAACTCAACCGAATTCTTGTGTGCTCTGACGGTGATGACTCCTCCTTTCTTAAAGGGGTCCAAAGGCTGGACTTTTGCTAGCACAAACCTCCCAGCCCCTTGTCAACACGTCTCATGTTGCCATCAGAGCCATAAATTGCGGTTTTCTACACACTGACGGCTCTTCTTTATTCAAACCTGTTCATTATTTCTACAGCTCCATGTCTCATTCTTTTTGTGTTCACAGAGCACGGAGCCCTGATAGACTTTTTCTTGGTGAGACAGAAGGCTGCCTTCACACTGTTGTCAGCACCTGTGCTCCGCCCCCTTTTAACATCTCATCCTGCATTCTATGCTGTGTGCCTTCTAGGACTAAATCTCACAAACTTTCTCTGACTTTTGCTGTCCAGGCCTATCTTCTAGCCTGGCCTGATGACCTGGGAGCAGGACTATGTCTGTTTATGTGGCAGACACTATTACCAAGTCATTCCACCTAATTGGTCAGGTGCTTGCACTTTAATTGACCTGTCTCCTGCAATCACAGTGCTAGACCAGCTTATTTACTCCACCCACCACTATCCTCAATTTGTGCCCTCACCTCATGACAATCATAGGTCAAAAATGTCAATCATGGTTTCTACAGACGAAAAAGTAGCAGGTGGCATTTTTCCTTGGTGGGGCACAGTTAACAATGCTTATACTGTAAGTTTGATTCTTTGCACACTCGTCTGGAGAATTTGACTTCTTTTGTTGAGGCGGGGTTTGCTGCACTGTCTCCTTTCATTGTAGCATCAAGAAATATGTTACTTCAGCATCACATGGCGTTAGAGCTTTTGTTGGCTTTGCAGGGAGGACTCTGCCATGTCATTGGTCCGATGTGCTGCTTTACCTCCCTGACGTCTCTGGAAACATTTCTAGACCATTGATCATATTAAGGGTCTGCTTACAGAAATGAAAGCAGAAGACACCGCTTCTCCTCCCACCTGAAGTTGGTTAGATTGGTTCGCTAATGGGGGGTGGCGGGTCTGGCTGAGAAGATTTCTGGTTCCCATTAGCTTGTTTTTGCTTCTGGTCCTCAAACTCTCATGTTGCGTTGTACCTATCTTCAAAAGGTGCTTAGCAAACCTGTTCACAGCCACTTTGCTGAAACATTCTCATCAGTATACAGCTCTTCCCCAGGGCAGAACACGGATGCCCCGGCTTCCTGTCGCATGGCTGGAACAGCTCTGTCTCAATGATGCTTCTGACACAGATATTTTTAAAAAGTGGTTTGTTTTTCTCCTTTATTTTTTTATTTGGTTTTATTTGTTTAATTTATGAGTTTCTAGTGTTTTGTCCTTCTGTCCAGCTTCCTGGTAAAGTTTAGGTGGTTGTCAGCTGAGTCTCCAAGAGGCTCCTCCCACGACAATCACATTTTTGTTAATTTTTTTTATTATTTTCAAAGTTTTGTGGTACACTTAGGAGGGGGTATTCTGTTTATCTCGCGCTTGGTACGACACAAAGACTTATTTGAGGTAAAGATTTCCTGTTTGGATTGATGATCAGGTCCGGGAGCTGAGGTTTGCTGTCTAACAACATGTATGTCATGACAGAAGGACTAGCTTTAGCCTTAGTTTTAGATTTAGGTTCCATGTCCAAAGAGGAGGGGAGAGCTATTGTTTCAATTTTTAGGTTTTTAGATTTAGTTTTTATTTTCTTTTGTTTTTTCATCTCGGTTCGACCAGTTTGTTTTGATTTTATTTTTCCTTTTGATTTCTTCTGATTTTTCTGAACTTTTTTCTCTTCTACATTCTGTCATTCTCATTTCAGTGCACAAGCCAGTTTAATGCCAGTATTAATAAAATTTTGAGATTTTGCCTCATGAACTATTTGATTTTTCATTAAAGTGATTTTGAATTTTCTTTTTATGTTTTTTTCTTAGCTTTAAAGTCTCAGGTTCTTTTATTAAAGTGTTTGCATTATTTTTGCATTTTGTCTTAGGTTTTAAGTTTTATTTATTCATTTATTTTTTGTTTTGGGTGTTTCTTCATGTGGAATGTTTGGGGGTGGAATAAAAGTTTTCCTGGATAGGGTGGAAAATCATTTTAAACATTTTTAATGACATTATATCTTCATTTCTTCTTAAGGTCATTAAAGTTTTTGTGGTCTTCATTTATCATTTGCTATTTTCAATTTGTTTAATCTATTATTTTAGAGGTAAATATCTTAAGCATTTCTTTAACTTGCCTTGTCCTAATTTGCATTAATGAAGGTTTCATTTATTGACAACTAGTAGTTATTAGATTAACGCCCACATCCAAATTAAGACCTCACGGGAACATATGCGGCTCACGTTATCATATTCACGGGGGCGAGGCTTATGCTTGTGATGCTTTGTTGAATTTTGGACCACTTAAGTTCTTTAAATTTTGACATGTTTTTCATTGATTCTTGATTATTAAAAGTTGTTTCATTTATAATTTCTGACTTGATTCTGTTGTATTTTACATTTTTGATGATATATTTTTGGTCGTCATCATATACATTTCACTATTTCCTTGTTTTACATTGCACTTGTTTATTTTGCATTTGAGTTAAGACAGTTAATAGTTATTCCATTTAATTTGGATAGATTAGTAACTAATCAAGAGGAGGAGAATGTGATGGAATAATTATATAACTACTTATGTAAATCTCTGCCTGTACAAGTTCATACTCTCTTGACATTTCATATTTTTGTATCTCTTTTGATAACTGCTACGTCTTGTATAACCTGTTTCTTGTGATTTCAAGACGCCTTTTAAGGTCTGTAACCTCGCTCTTATTTTGTAATCTTAGTTCAAGCTGGTGCTCTGTAATTGGACCAGGTTGACATTTGTCGGTCTGTTGCTGTCGGATGCTAATGATCTGTCACCAGATGCAAAACTGTGTCTCTGTTCATTGTTCAGGCAGTAGCAACTTGACAGATTTCTCTGATCAGGTCTGCTGAGTTGTTACTCTGCTTCTGCCAAACCTTTTATTAAATCATCTTAACGGCCACCACGCAGTACACTTTGTTTCATTCAACTGTTTCTGCCTTTTCAATAAATATTTCTACATCAAGTACTAAATGACTACTTGAGGTGAAATCCTTCTAATACAGCGGGTAAAATAAGTATTGAACACGTCACCATTTTTCTCAGTAAATACAGTATATTACTAGAGGTGCTAATGACATGAAATTTTTACCAGATGTTGGTAACAACCCAAGTGATACAAAGAAATCAAACCATAAATGTCCTGAAATGAAGTTATTTGTAATAATGTGGAATGGCACAGGGAAAAAGTATTGAACACATGAAGAAAGGGAGGTGT
>NW_013953607.1:28377-29775 GCF_001266775.1 Austrofundulus limnaeus
ACACACACACACACACACACACACACACACACACACATCTATTTACTTACACACTCAAACAGCCATTGTTTTCATTAGAGCTGTGTACATACCCAGAGTTTGATATCTTGCCAAAACTACAATTGTTATATTTTTAAGACTGTTTTTAAGATTAAAATTAAGATTAAGATTACTCTGTTGCTAGTTTTTACAGAAAAGTTATTTGAGTATTTATCACAGTGTTCTTGTAGTTATTATTATTTCTGTTGTACAACTACCAGTTTCTACCTTTTCCAAATAACAAATAAATAATTATTTGTTTCATTCTTTTATCACTTTGATAAAGAGATTAATCTCAATGTCTTTGGGAGAAGAGAGTGGGGGGCAGCTCAGATTGACTAGGAAGTAAGACGGGGGGACTTTGGGGAAAATAGGTTGGGAACCACTGCTGTAGATGAGTGCAGACTGCAGAGTCCTGGCCTGATGAGTTCACATATATGTGATGTTTGGTGTGGTTAACACCGGACACCAGTCTGTTTATTAAACAAATGAAAGCAATAAAATCAATAAAAACAGTGTTACATGTAGTGTTTCTTCTTTTTGTACTTAACTTTTGCTATTCTGTAATTGAAGAAAATATTTTTCAGGAGGAAAAACTTGTTCGTTAATGTGGGGTAGTGATGAAAAAAAAAGATGTCAGTTGCATGTCCTCCATCAGCTCTCCAAAGCTGCTGATTCTGCTTACTAAGTTGCTCCCGCTGTGAAACTGGACCAAACCAAAGCGGACCAACCGAACCATACGTGAAACTCACTGCAGCAGGTTTTGGTTTGTTGACTGAACTTTATGGGCTAGTTTGAAACAGCTAAATGTGAGTTAACATGTATGTGATGAAACTTCAATTTTTTACAAAATACAACAAATTCTTTAGAACATTCAGAAATGTTTTCAGCTGTCACTTTCTCTCGTCCTGACTACACCTCCTCACTCATCCCCACACTTTAGGCCAGAGATTCTTAACCTATGGGCCGCGGCCCAATTGTGGGCCGTGAGCACCACCATGAGGGCCTCAAAAGAACAACAGTTTATAACTTTGGGCCGCAGAGGGCTGCGGGACCACATTGATTTTGAAGAAGGTGCAATACACTTTCTCACCACTAGTAGAGGTAGTGCACCACTCAGTTGTTTAATAACTTTGTTAATACGTAGAAGAAGAATCCTAGAAACCTGCAGAGAATGGAAACTTATTTTAAATTAAAAGTAGAAGCAAAAATGAAGGTAACCCATCAAAAAATGCCAAAGTTTGTCACTAATATGAAGAGCAGCTTCTGTTTTTACCATGTAATATTTTAAAAGTTCAAAACATTATCAAATACAGTTGCAGATACAGCTATATTTTTAATTTGCACTTTAAATTAATT
>NW_013953607.1:32070-35060 GCF_001266775.1 Austrofundulus limnaeus
TTATTTTAAAATAAAAGTAGAAGCAAAAATGAAGGTAACCCATCAAAAAATGTCAAAGTTTGACACTAGTATGAAGTGCAGCCTATGTTTTTGCCATGCAGCATTTTAAAAGTTCAAAACATTATCAAATACAGTTGCAATACAGCTATATTTAAATTTGTACTTTTGTTGTTGGTTGTTAAAAAAATATATATATTTGTGTTGATAAGCCTGAGTGGTCTGTTGACTGACCTTTGTATTTGTTCAAATAATTGTTATGGGCAGGTTACAATATAAAAATGTTTGTCATAATCATGTCTTGTGATGATTTGACAAGAGTTTTACTTTTAAACTGTGTGTATTTAATTTAGTTATGTTAGTTATGATAGTTTAGTTTGATGTAAATACAATAAAAATTAAACCAAGATTTAGAATAGTTATCATTTTGATCCATACATTGGTAATGTCTGACTGGACCTCGTGCCACTTTATGTTCAACAAATTGGGCCCCGGGGTCAAAAAGGTTAAAAACCCCCTTGCTTTAGGCCATGCCAGTCTGTCTCTTGGCACCCCCCACTTCGCTGGCATTTTAAAAATTTGCCTGGGGGTGAAGTTAGGCTTTCATGGGGGGTTTAGTTACACTTTAAGATCCAATAGTGCGAAATGAGAATTCTTGCCATCTTTCAACTGGCCTTAGAGTTTTGATCAGGACAATATATTTGCCTCACAAGAGCCAGGCTGCAGTATGTGCAGAGTGACAATAAGTTTAACAGCTTTTCTGAACCAAGGGTAAAACAAGGCATAAATCACAGGGTTCAGACAAGAGTTACAATAAAAAATAAAAATAAAAATAGATGCATATGGAGTAGTGATTGAATCAATTTCAACTGTATTACAGTAATATGGGCACCAACATATTAGATATAAAATGACAAGAATACCAATAGTCCTGGCTGCTTTTAACTCACTCTTTTTTCTTTTCAAATTCACTGAAAGCTGCAGTGTGACAGCTGTAACATGAGAGTGCGCAGCACGAGCCTGAGACACAGCCACCACAAATACTTTTATATACAAAACAATGATCACTGTCACTGGAATGATGAAGTTTATGAAAAGATCAACAATCCCTGTAATAAATTCCATGGAAAATCTACATTGTCCAACGCAAATATTACTTCCGCCTGGTTTAATCAAGTCATACTTATAGAAGAAAGTGACGTATACAACAGACCATAGCCAACACAAACAAACACAACATTTTACTCTTACTACTGTGATTCTTGTGGGATAATGCAAAGGATCACAAATCGCCACATACCGATCAACTGATATAAGAACAATGCTTTCAATTGAAGCATTAAGGACAATACAGGAAAAGTAATAATACAATGTACATATGACGTCTCCAAATAACCAGCATGATGTGCTTCTAATGATTTCAGCTGGTATCATCAGGAAGCCAACAAAAAAATCTGAGACAGCCAAAGAGAGGAGGAGAATATTAGTGGGTTTCTGCAGTTGCCTAAAATTAGACAGAGAAATATTAGTTAATAACATTATTACAAAATCTGTAAAGTGGATATATTTGTAGTTAGATTGAGCATATATGTGTTCACATTCTTCCAATTTAAGCAGCATGTAGAAGGTATTCTTTGCCTGAAATGGGAGACTGCGATGATGACAAGTAGGTTGAGAACTACAGTGATCAGAGAAACAAAGGACATCACAATGTTCAGGAGCACAGCTTCAGACCGATGAAGTGTTGGCTTCCTACAGGAGCTGTTGAGGAGCTGTGGAAAACAGAGTTTCACTTGATCATGTGTCTCCATTGTAAGTCTGTAACTCTCTGTTGTACAGCAGATTTTTTTTTGTTTTCTATCCCTTAACTCTAGTGTATTAGTCTCTGAGGAACACTGATGTACATCTTCATTAGGACCCAAAACATCTTGCTTAGTTTCCATTTGACGTTTTTTTTCCTTTTCTTGACTTTTAGCTTGATGGAATCATTAAAAAAAATTATTCTTTATTGGGGGGCTTGTTTTTTATGATTTTGTTATGTGTTCATGCGTAATACTGATTATGGTGCATTCTGTGAAGCATATTTTAACCACAGGGACAATAATAAATAATCTTTCAAGAAGCCATCTGTTTTGAGAGTTTTACTTTACGTATTCATGGACTATTTCACGGATACGGTTTGGCCCCGCCTACCCGAAGCGGCGTGCCATGGTTTGTGGGATAGTTTGGGGGCAAAGAAAAGAAAAGTAAACAATGGGCCAGGTTATAAATGTTTAAGTTCGGATTGTTGCACATTTTATAATGTTTATTTTGTTTCATGAGGTACTAACTTCTAATCAGAAAAAGGTCAAACTCGTCCAGAACTTTTACCTGCTCACATGTTGGAATTAGTGCCTACACTGCGCCAAGGGTTTTACGAAAGGCCCCGTGTTTCAGGAATGGGCTCATTTCAACGTGGGTGTGTCTGAACATGCAAAAATGCTTATAACTCAAAAACTGTTAAACCTAGAAGCTTTAGATTTCTTTTGTTGTTTAGCTCTGAAGAAGCTCTATCCATCAGGCCCACCAATCAGTGCCCCCCAACCCCCGGACCCACAATTTATCTGAAAATGGGGGTGTCTGAACATGCAAAAATGCTTATAACTCAGATATTGTTCAACAAAGGAGCTTCAGATTTCTTTTTTTTTTTGTTTAGCTCTGATGACGCTCTATCAATCAGGCCCACCAATCTGAAGAAATTTTGTAACTGATTAATTGAATATTAGAGTCAGTTTTGTATTTTATACTTTCTGATCATTTCAGTCTGAAAGGTTGAAGCTGACAAAGAGTTGGTGTGTGTGTGTTATCATGTGTTGATTCTCTTAGCCTAAACAAAACTGAGTGACGTTCTGACGTCTGACGTAAAAGGTAACACCTCCTGGGGTGTGACCAGGAAGGGATGAACATTATAAGCTCAATTCATTATTATAGTAAAAAGAAGTTGTCAGTGTTTT
>NW_013953607.1:35190-38208 GCF_001266775.1 Austrofundulus limnaeus
GGTTTGGCCCAAGGTTGTACGCTGAGGCCTGTGCTGCTGAGAGCTGAATGAAGCTGATTGGAGTCAGAGGACTGAAATAAAGTTTTTAACAAGAAATCCAGCTYAYTCCTGTTTATTCGGACATACCATATTAAAACACGTATTTCTTACAATTCAGTGCCTGACCAGCAAATTATCTGAAAAAGGGGTATCTGGACATTCAAATATGTTTTTGCTCAAGAACTATTAAACATGGGAGCTTCAGATTTCTTTTGTTGTTTTGCCCTGATGAAGCTCTATCCATCAGGCCCACCAATCAGTGCCCCCACCCCCACCCCCCTTGGACCCCAATCTATCTGAAAAATGGGTATCTGGAAAAATGGTTATTGCTCAAACATTTTTAAACAATGGAGCTTCAGATTTCGTTGGTTGTTTCTGGTGAGGTATTGGTTTCTATTGGTATTGGTTCTATAGGTATTGGTATTGTTTCTGGGGGGGGGGCATTGGTTGACCCACCAGGTCAACTTATGCCCCCCCCCAAAAAAGACCCCCACCCAAACCACAACAATTTTAGGATGCACCTAGTAGCATGACATTTATTAGGAATAAAGACTTCTGAGTTCCGGTGCATTTCTGCATGCGGTATCTGGTTTGTTTTTTGTCTGGAGATTTTTGGTCAACCGTAGCACAAAAACAGCTGCACCGATCAACATGAAATTTAGCAGGACTGCAGAAGAGTCTGGCCTACGCTGCACCAGCCAACGGTTTTACGATAGACCCCACATTTGAGGAAGGGCTCCTTTCAAAGAGGGGGTGTCTGGACATGCAAAAATGCTTACAACTCAAAAACTGTTAAACATAGAAGCTTCAGATTACTTTTGTTGTTTAGCTCTGATGAAGCTCTATCCATCAGGCCCACCAATCAGAGCCCCCCCCCCCAATTTATCTGAAAAATGGGTTTTTCATAGTTTATTGATTTTTTTCAGTGATTTTTTGGTCAACCATGGCACAAAAACGGCTGCACCAATCAACATGAAATTTGTCAGGGCTGTTAAGGAGTCTGACCTACACTGCACCACCCAACAGTTTTACGATGGACCACATATTTGAGGAGGGGGCTCCTTTCAAAGAGGGGTGTGTCTGGACATGCAAAAATGCTTATAACTCAAAAACTGTTAAACCTAGAAGCTTCAGATTTCTTTTGTTGTTCAGCTCTGATGAAGCTCTATCCATCAGGCCCACCAACTAGTGCCCCACCCCGATCCCAGGACCCACAATTTACCTGAAAAAGGGCTGTCTGGATAAACAAAAATGGTTACAACTCAGAAACTGTTCAACATAGGAGCTTCAGATTTTTTGTTGTTTAGCTGTGATGAACCACTATCAATCAGGCCCAACAATCAGTGCCCCCCCCCCCCCCCCACGGATCCCCAATTTATCTGAAAAAGGGGTATCTGGACATACAAAAATGGCTATAGCTCAAAAACTATTAAACATAGGAGCTTCAGATTTCTTTTGTTGTTTAGCTCTGATGAAGCTCTATCCATCAGGCCCACCAATCAGTGCCCCCCCCCCCAACGGACCCCCAATTTATCTGAAAAAGGGGTACCTGGACATACAAAAATGGCTATAGCTCAAAAACCATCAAACATAGGAGCTTTAGACTCCTTTTGTTGTTTAGCTCTGATGAGGGGTTATCCATCAGGTCAACGAATGCCCCTCCCCCCCCCAAAAAAATAAATAAATAAAAGACCCCCACCCAAAACACTACAATTTTAGGATGCACCTAGTGGCATGACATTTCTTAGGAATAAAGACTTCTGAGTTCTGGTGCATTAGTGCATACGGGGGTCACTATGTTACCGCTATGCGGTCTGGCCTATGATTTATTGAATTCTGAGTTTAAAACGTCCTTTTAGCCACACATAAAATTTGATGTAAATATTAATTCAAAATGCGTATTTTTCTATTCTAACAGTGGTAAATGCATTTATTATTGTGATCTGTAGCTTTCTATATGGTGTATATTATTGTTAACAAATAAACCGTACACCATTATATGGTCAAGTTTTTTAGATAGTCCACACCTATATTTGTAATATTAAGTGGTTATAATGATCTATAGTCAGGAAATGTGATATGTGGCCCAGATTGCTGTAAACCACATTAACATATTTAGGGCAAGCTCTACCAGACCAAGTGGCGACAATCTTACGTTTTCATTATTCTAAATATTTAAACTTGTTTTCATGTATCTGTGATCACTGTTGCACATATTCACAGGTTCGGGTTTACCTGTGTATATGTGCAACAGTGATCACAGATACATGAAAATGGGTGATGTACTGTGTTTCACATTACACCACCCATTTTCAGTCATTTAATTCACACACCGGCACCGGATGCCCCCAAATTCGTCCATGATGCTTTGCTCTAGGCAAAGATGGTGGTATTCATTAAATAGTCCACTGTTTAGTTTCTCCGTTCAAAAAAAAACTTATTCTATTCTTTTGGTCACCAGATTAATATGAAAACTTGTGAGGTCACACACAGTAACAGAACTCACAATTGTATGTTCACTTGTGAAAATTATCCTTACTAAATGTAATTTCTCACTGGGCTTTGACTGTTGGGAGACAAAATAGTTTCTCAAAAATGTGATATATTACAAAAAAGTTTTCACCGTCTTACTGAATTCTGACTGTTTGCAACCAGTGAGCTGTGAGATTGCATTTTATGAGGCCATTTAAATTTGACAATCAAAGTATACTTTGTGTGCATTGCAAGTTCTTGTGCCTCCAGGAGCCGTACAGGGTTGGTGCCCAAGCACCATGAAGCCTCAGAAGGCTCTAACATTTTTGAACTGATTATTTGAGCTCAAGCACTGCAAAGCAGTGGAAGACCATATGGCTCCACATGAACTCAACTAGCAATCAAATACAGTATGTTTTTTTAAGCTGGCCTTTTTTAATTTTTTTCTATTTTTATTTAATCATTTATTTTGTTCTTAAAAAATAACAAAATGTCCATTAAAAAAAC
>NW_013953607.1:38218-39739 GCF_001266775.1 Austrofundulus limnaeus
TATATATATAGTTGTCTCTGATTGGATCAGCTGCTGGGGTGAGATACCATAAAAAATGATGAAAAACTGTGATCCAACAGTGTCTCGTTACAGCTTGTTGCATGGGAGGAATCCATACCGAACTAACTGACTATTGGTAGAAAATAAAATGGAATATGAAAACCAGGTTGCACAGACAAGGTGACATCCTGATCTGAATTCAGCCTCATCTCCCATAGTTTGACATGAGCGTCACTGTGTGAAAGGTTTGCAAAATGACCATGAAGCACTTTGGGAACGCGACAAATGGGCTTACATTATCAATTTTGAATTAAAAAAAACGAATTTGAATTGAATCTTGACCCCAAAAATCAGAATCAAATTGAATTGTGATTCTTGAGATAGTAAAATATTCCCACCCCTTTTTACAACCATTCTTAAGAGCTTAGCAGATGCACAGTGCCAGCAGCTGTTTGTTAAAGCTGCTGCCAATAGTGTGGGGAGGTGTTGGGGAGGGAGAGCTTGGCTGGTGACTGATGCTCCAAGGGGGAGCTTTGGGGAAAATATAGGCAGTGCTTTGTATGAGCATTTCGGCACCCCAAAGGGCTGTCACGAGACATTCAAGGATTTCTCAAGCATGCATGAATGAGTCAAAGACACACTCCACGTTTGTTTTTCATGAGGGAATGACGTTATAACATCATTTTAAAATAATGTGATCAATTACTGGAAGCCAGAGTAATTTGTGCAAGAAATGATTGACTTGTAAAACACTCTTTATTCCTCATCAGTTCGATTCAGTTACACACAGCCACCCTAATTCTTATGGAGTTAAACCAGTGACAGCTTACATTGATACAGAAAAATAGATTTGACATTGAAAAATGAAACATTGAAAAACGAAAAATTGAAATTAGAAACATTGAAAAATAAAACATTGAAGAATAAAACATTGTCATTGAAAAACGGTCAGTGTATCTTTTGGACATTGGATTTTCATTTTTGAAACGGGTATTAAAAAACAAGAAATGAGTGGATATTTGATTTTTGTTTTAAAATATTGACATTAAAATTAAAACAAAAAGCCATTCTCATTCTTAGTGTCAAAAGGGGATAAACAAAATGTTAAAAAATGATTTGAGTTTCATTTTCTGTTTCAGATAGAAAAAAAGAAAATTACTTGAAGACAGAAACAGAAAAAGACTTGTTTATTTGTCGATATCAAAGTACTATGACTTTGATATCGATCTGATACCAAATAAATACTTGACAAATTTATTTGATACCGAAGTCAGTATCAATACTTTTTACTTGTAATGGGATGTTTATTGAGTAACTTTGATATTGCAGACACCCCTTCTGGTGGTGAAACAGTTTATAGGGAGACAGTAAGTTGGCACGACCTGTCATGGATTATGAACAAACAAGTCTTTTTTCCTTTCTGCCTTAAACCAATTTTCTTTTTTGCTATTTGAAACAGAAAATGAAACTCAAATCATACATTTAACATTTTGTTTATCCCCTTTTGACACTAAGAATGAG
>NW_013953607.1:41994-43873 GCF_001266775.1 Austrofundulus limnaeus
TGGACTCCATTGATAAAAAGCTAATTAGCTTAGATGCCCGACTCGCCCTGGTAGAAGTTCTTCACAGAGAGTTCCAGTCGCTGAGAGAGTCCCTGGAATTTAGCCAGGAACAGGTAACAACACTCGCGGCAGAGAACAACACGCTGAGGGAGAACATGAAACATCTTACCGAGGAGATGGCGCAGATGTCCGGAGATAACAGGAAAATGAAGGAAACAATTCTGGATATCCAGGCTGGTCAGTGTATCTTTTGGTCATTGGATTTTCATTTTCCAAACGGTTATTAAAAAACAAGAAACGATTGGATATTTGATTTTTGTTTTAAAGTTCTGAAATTAAAATTAAAATACAAAGCGTTTCTCGTTCTTAGTGTCAAAAAGGGATGAACAAAATTTTTTAAATGATTTGAGTTTCATTTTCTGTTTCAGATAGCAAAAAGGAAAATTAGTTTAAGGCAGAAACAAAAAAAGGCTTGTTTGTTCATAATCCATGACAGGTCGTGCCAACTTACTGTCTCCCTATAAACTGTTTCACCACCAGAAGGGGTGTCTGCAATATCAAAGTTACTCAATAAACATCCCATTACAAGTAAAGGATATATATATGAAAGAAATGGCGGCGCGCAGTAGTGAAGCGGCTTCACACGCCCCCAGCGCAAATCCGACTTTTAGTAACTTTTCCGGTGTTTTTGAATATAACTTCACGCATTTCAAGCGTGTGAGTTATAGCAGAACTGAACTTTCTCGGATAAAGGACAGTATGGCCATAAGATCTACTCTTATCGACAACAATCTCCAAACCGCTCTCTGCAAATTACGGCTCTTCAGGACACCGGCGTGGAGGAGCAGACCTCCCCAGACAAAGGGCCGGAGGAGGAGGTGCGAGCGGAGGCAGAAAAGGGGGAAGCGCGGAGGACTGCTGGTCAGGCTAAAGGCTAATGCTAGCAGATCCCCGATTCCATCTGTTTTCCTGTCTAATGTCCGCTCTCTGGACAACAAGCTGGACRTTCTGCGGCTGAGGATGAGTGTTTCTGAGGATATGAGGAACTGTGCGGTGATCTGTCTCACGGAAACCTGGCTAACCAACAACATGCCGGACTCAGCCTTCCAGCTCGCTGGCCGGCTCCTCTTTCGAGCGGACCGTAACCAGCGATCCGGGAAAGCGCGGGGGGTGGCTTGTGTGTCTACGTAAATAAAGGTTGGTGTACAAACTGCATGCTGGAAAAGAGTCACTGCTCTGCAGCGGCGGAATATGTGACTGTAAAGTGTCGGCCACATTATCTGCCGCGGGAGTTCACGGCTGTGTTCGTCACCACTGTTTACATTGCACCGGATGCTAACACTAACAACGCACTGGAGGAGCTTCATGAGCACATCAGCTCGCTCCAGAACAAGCATCCGACGGCGTTTTACGTGGTGGCGGGTGACTTTAACCACGTAAAACTGACGGACACTTTGACGAGGTTTTAATAACACGTCAATATTCCAACACGTGGAAACAATACGCTCGACCATGTTTACACCAATATGAGAGGCGCGTACAGAGCCTTCCCCCGCCCCCACCTCGGACTCTCCGACCACATCTCCGTCCTGATGGTCCCTTTATACCACCCACCACTGCGCCGCCTCAAACCCACACAGAAGACCATCACTGTGTGGCCCAGCGATGGAGACGCAGTGCTGCAGGACTGCTTTGGTTGTACAGACTGGCAGATCTTCCGGGATGCTGCTGAGACTGAGGGGGAGCTGGATCTGGAGGACTATACATCTTCTGTCCTCGGGTATATAAGCAAGTGTGTGGAGAATGTCATCACCACCAGGACTGTGATCTGTCACCCGAATCAGAAACCCTGGCTGAATGCAGAGGTGCGCTCTCTGCT
>NW_013953607.1:45418-47051 GCF_001266775.1 Austrofundulus limnaeus
GTTCTTGAACTTGTGGACATGCAGTCATCACTGTCGCTGCCTGAAGAGCTGCGCACAAATGGACCATTAAGTTTTGGAGAGACATAAATGTTCACCAGTTCCCAAACCTTAAGAAAGTGGCTGTTAATGTGCTTAGTAATATATTATATAATAACAATAATAATCCACACGAACCCCGCTACTTGGTATCGGTATCGGTGAGTACTTATACTGAAGTACTCGTACTTGTACTCAGTCTTGAAAAAACTGGTATTGGGACACCCCTAATTATAATATTTTACTGTTAATGTACAGAGCTCATAAAGGTGTGTTACCTTTCAACATTCAGGTAAATGTTGTTAAAACAGAGCTGTTATTATCTTAAAGGAATAGAAATGTTTGTGAAACCCTGGGTTCATACGAGCCTGAAGGAGAGATCCACTTTAATCCAGGGAATAAGATTATGGAACAGCCTGGAAGATGAGGTTAAAAATAACAGATCTTTGTATTGAAGAGAATGATAAAAACTAGTGTTCTGAAGAAATATGGAGAAGTATAAGTGAATTTCTGTTAATTGTTGTTTGAGTTGGTGTCTTAATTTTCGTTTTTAATAATTTTTTTAGTGTTTTAAGTTATTTTGAAATTTTATTGTGTTTTACTTTTCTTTTGAACATATTTTAGGTATAAAAAAGGGGCAGAATAAAAGTGGTCCATCCCATCATCTGTGAGCTGACAGAATAAAAGTCCTCAGTTTGATCTGTAAGGAATTTAAAGCAGAATCAGGAAGTAGATGAAGCCTCCTCCTTTAAGTTCAACAGGAAGTTTCTTCAACACAAAACTGTCAAACATGAAGCTGACGTCCAGATTTTCTGTTAAAACGTGGACGGGGGAGTCACAACACATTTATGGTGAGTTTACACTTTTCTCTCTACAATATAAAACTCCAAACAAACCTGAGGAAATCCATCAGAATACACTTGTTAATGTTAATGCTCACTTTGTTACTTTTTGGAATTTTAGTCTCATTTACAGTGGAGGAAATAAACTTTGCTGATTTTGTAAGTTTACCTAAAGACATTTACAGTCTATTATTTTAAGGGTATGTTAATTTTAACAGTGAGAGATAGAATATTACAAAAATCCAGAAAAGCACATTGTATAAATTATATACATTTATTTGAATTTTGCAGAGAAAAATAAGTATTTGATCCTGTACCAACCATTAACCATACGTTGGCTCAGTGGTTAGCACCGATGCCCCACAGCAAGAAGGTCCTGCTGGGTTTGATCCCTGGTTTGGACCTGGGGTCTTTCTGTGCGGAGTTTGCATGTTCTCTTTGTGCTTGTGTGGGTTTTCTCTGGGTACTCCGGTTTCCCACACCCCACAAAAACATGGACAATAGGTTGCCTTCAGGCCAGGCCTCCTTTGAAAAAGAGATCTGAGATCTCAACGGGACTTTCCTGGTTAAGGAATGGTGAATAATTAAGAGTTCTGGCTCCTACAGACCAGGTAGAGGCTTTTAATCATCTCATTACCTGCATTAAGACAGCTGTTTTAAATTGTCACCTGTATTAAAGACTCCTGTCCACAGACTCAGTTATCAGTCAGACTCTATGGGCAGGACCAGAGAGCGGTCTAAGGATGTCAGGGACA
>NW_013953607.1:50171-51476 GCF_001266775.1 Austrofundulus limnaeus
CATTTATGGTTTGATTTCTTTGTATGTATGGATCACTTGGGTTGTTACCAACATCTGGTGAAAATTTCATGTCATTAGCACCTCTAGTGATATATTTACTGAGAAAAATGGTGACGTGTTCAATACTTATTTTACCCGCTGTAGATGGAGTCATGTACTGTAAAATCCTGAGTAACAACCTTGTTCCCTCTGCCAGGATGGGTCCTGGCTGGGTCTTCCAGCTTGACAATGGCCCAAAACAAACAACCAAGACAACAAAGGAGTGGCTCAAAGTGAAGCACTTTGAGGTCATGGAGTGGTTGGTCTAAGTCAGTCTCCAGACCTTAATCCCATCGAAAACCTACAAAGGGAGCTGAAACTCTGAGTTTCCAGTAGCCTCAAAATGTTAATAATTGAGAGATGATCTGCAAAGAGAAGACCAAAATTCCTCCTGACATGTGATCAAACCTCATCAACAACTACAAAGAATGTCTGACTGCTGTGCTGCTAACAAGGCTTTGGGCATCAAGTCATGTTTGCCAGAGGGATCAAATACTTATTTTCTTTAGAGAAATGATGTGAAATAACGCTGAGATGTAATTACAGTCCTAAAGTAATAGATGCTTAGATTCTTTTATGTCTATCATTTTATTTCTCTTCAAGACCTACCTGACATGTTTCGACATGGTACTTCTGTCTTCATTAGAGGTGTCTCATCTGTTCTCAAGACAGAAGTACCACATTGAAACATGTCAGGTAGGTCTTGAAGAGAAATAAAATGATCTAAGTGACAAATAACAAAGAAAATGTTAAGCCTGTATTACATGTAGCCTCAATAAGTCTTATTTTAATATGAGTTTTAATTAGTTTGAACCAGTTATTAGATAAAGTCAGATGTGTTTGTGTTTCAGAGCGAGTTAGACTGAGTGTTTCAGTGTCTGCATGATGATCCGTCCACAGGAAAAAGGTAAGAACATTCATGTCTTGGAGGATCAGCAGGAAGTGAAGAAGAAGCTGCAGTCAGATCTGAGTGGTCTTCATCAAACAAACAATATATATTTTTTTTTATTTATTTTTTTGTTGATGGCCTCCCTTCTCCCCCTTTAGCCATCCTCTCCACACCATTATTATGTTTTTTTTTTTGTTTTTTTTAAATAATAATAGGAGAAAAAAAGAAAAAAGTGAAATGCATTGAGAAAGAGTGAAAAAGAGATTAGAAGATATGTAAATTATATGTTGAGAAAACACAAGACAGCACACCGGACTTCTCGGCTCCACACCTACAAAACGTGGAATGTTTCAAAGTGAGTGTGGGGGGACCACAGA
>NW_013953607.1:53481-56410 GCF_001266775.1 Austrofundulus limnaeus
AATTTCATGTCATTAGCACCTCTAGTAATATATTTACTGAGAAAAATGGTGACGTGTTCAATACTTATTTTACCTGCTGTACCTGTAAAGTAAAGTCCTTTATTTTTAACAATTAAGCTAGCAGCCAGTGTGGTGGCTCACTTTTATTTTAGTCTGTGGATTTGGAGAAAGTCTGCCAAACATTCCAGTAGCTAAGGCTCATGGGACTTCATAAATTGATAAAATGAGTTTTTGTACTTATAAAGTGTGCAAATCTACATTTGTGGGTAAATCTAATCTAAATATATCTTGTTGTTACTTGTACTTCATGCTTAATCTTTATCAAAGACACGTCAGCACCATGAGTGAAAACTATCTGAAGTACAGCCCCTAATATAGTCGCTGGGCCGATGGATGAAATGACTAAGTGGAAATATTGTTTCTGCATTGAACGACAGGTTGCAGCCTAGTAACTATGTCAACTGCTGATGGGCCAAATCGAATGGGTTGGCGTGTGGGCCCTATTTTGGGCTCCTCTGTATTAGAGAAACAATAACACATTGACATCATCACTGTCTGGAGTCAAGATGTTTCCTGTGATAAACTTTTACCAAGTTTTAAATTAGGGCTGCACACCTATGGACAATTTATAGTTACCAATTAACCTAACAGTCATGTTTTTGGTCTGTGGGAGGAAGCTGGAGTACCTGGAGAAAACCCACGCATGCATGGAGAGAACATGTAAACTCTACCCAGAAAGGTCCCTGGGCCGGGATTTGATCCAGCAACCTTCTTGCTGAGATCAGCTCTACCAACTGAGCCACCTTCAATAAAATTACATCATTTGCTCTTACACAAGAGAAATTTACTAGTTATGTACACAGCTGCATAGCACCAGGTAAATACTACATACACTAGTAAAAATGAGGAAATTTAGGTATGTCATATCCTAAAAATGTAACATTTGTTGCTGTTAGAAAAAATAGGTAAAAAAAACACAAGACTTTTCTTAACTGTTGAACTGATATAGAACAGAAAAGTAAAACAGTAAATTACAGAAACAGCACAATATATTTTAACCCCAAAATACCCTGAATTATTCTACAAAAGCAAATAAATTAATTGATTAATCAAAAAAATAAATAACAATTAGACTAATCGATCAGATATGAATCTTGGGTGAAGCACTATTTTAAATACAGCTAAGGTTTTTTCATCTATGAGGATACAGAAACTCAATGATCCTACAGCGGAAATAGTTCTGTGTTCAGTGGGATCCATGTTGGAGAAGATGTTGACTGGATTTATGGTTGGATATACAGTACATATGTTTGGTTGGTTGGTTGTATGGCTGGTTGGATGTAAGGTTGGAGATATGGTTGGTTGGATGTATGATTGTTTGGTTGGATATGTGGATGCTTGGATGTATGGTCGGATGGATGTAATCAGGGGCGTTTTTAGGCTCTTGAAACATCAGGGGCTTTAGCCCAGACCTCTACTTCTTCCTCGTCCCTCTTTAAAAAGTGCTCTTTCACGTCTGTATTTATCCTTTTTTAAAACTATTGTTGTTATATGTTGTTTGTTTGATCATTATATTAGTTACTGGATAAAATTGATTTATATATAAAATGTGTAGGATATAACATCATGTGTTGTTACAACTAATTTCTGTCAGCAATAAGGAGCAGTTATAAAAACTACATGTTGCTGATATTTCATTTTTAAAGTCAACTAAACATGCTCTCACATTATTTGCTTATTTTATGTAACGAGAATATTTCAGATTTTAACCCAGGCTCCTCTGTTTTTTTGCTTCTAACAGACATACAGTATGAACAGCTCTTACAGAATAGTTGTGTTCTGGTACATGCAGACATTAGTACCACAGAGGAAAGTAAAGTCACCAGATAGGAGGCTGATTGCAGCCAGAATCATCTGCTGTATCAGTAACAGCTCCAACACCTCAATTAAACATCAGATTGTTCATGGTGACAAAACAGTATAACTTTTTAAAAAACAAGATAGTACTTTAACTAGTTGTATATAAATGATTTGTAGTGATGACAGTAAGTTTCACCTACTGTAGGAGCACCAGCAGAACAAAGAGAGTCTAGGAGGGTTCAGATGCTGAGACCCCAGAAATTTCTGAAAAAATGTACTCAAAACTCTGCATTTTCCAGCCATTTGAAGKGCATTTTAAGAGATGGCCACCCCTTTACAAAAACATAAAACCTTACTTACTGTAAATCATAGTCTACATGGTCTTTGAGCTGAACTATATCTAAGATCATATTTGAAAATTGTGCCCTTATATAATTTTTGTTTAGGAAAGCTCTGAGAAACTTCCTGACACAGAAAAACTACCAAAGTAAAAGAACTTGTCCTTACACTGTTTGGTCCAGTCTTTATGGTGGCTCTCCATCAGGAGCTGGGAAACTTCCAGTTAGGCTGACCAGATCCTGAAACAATGAATGTGGGACAAAAAGCTAGTGAGAGGCAATGTGCTCCTCATCAATGTTATGATGTCATAACTTTAAATTTATTATAGCTCCCACATTACATTAATTATTCTGTTTTGACTGTTGGTCACAATGTTTTTTAAGGTTTAAAGAAAAAATGTAATTTTATTTTTTTCATTCAAAACTTTTAAAGTTTATCAGTAAAAACTTTGTTTAAGAAACATTCTCTAAAGTTTAACACCTTTTAATTTTACCATAATGAAAAAAATAACATTAAATAACAGGAAACCATAAGATCCACACAAGTCTACAGCTGGAAGGAGCAGAACAGCTGTCCTGTAGGACTGAGCTGCTGTTATCTGTCTGTCTATAGACTGACAGGATTTATCTGTCTGTCTGTAGACTGACAGGATTTATCTGTCTGTCTGTAGACTGACAGGATTTATCTGTCTGTCTGTCTGTAGACTGACAGGATTTATCTGTCTGTCTGT
>NW_013953607.1:57410-62325 GCF_001266775.1 Austrofundulus limnaeus
CACACACACACACACACACACACACACACACACACACACACACACACGTAAAGTTACGCAAACATACAAACAAGCAATCCCATCCATCACCAGCATTGGGTTGGATGGATGTAACGTTGGTTAGATGTATGGCTGGTTGGATGTGTTTGGTTGGATATATGTTTGGATGGATGCAATGTTGGTTTGATGTATGGTGGTTTGGATGTGTTTGGTTGGATGATGTAATGTTGGTTGGATGTATGGCTGGTTGGATGTGTTTGGTTGGACATTTGGTTGGATGTAATGTTGGTTGGATGTGTTTGGTTGGATATATGGTTGGATGTGCGGTTGGTTAGATGTATGGTTGTTTGGTTGGATATGTGGATGCATAGATGTGTCATTGGTTAGATGTATGGTTAGATATGGTTGGATGATATAATGTTGGCTGGATGTACAGTTGGTTAGATGTATGGTTGGATATATGGTTGGATGGATGTAACGTTGGTTAGATGTATGGCTGGTTGGATGTGTTTGGTTGGGTTTATGGTTGGATGGATGTAATATTGGTTGGATGTACTGTATGGCTGGTTGGATGTGTTTGGTTGGATATGTGGTTGGATGGATGTAATGTTGGTTGGATGTATGGCTGGTTGGATATATGGTTGGATGGATGTAATGTTCATTGGATGTATGACTGGTTGGATGTGTTTGGTTGGATATATGGTTGGATGGATGGAATGTTGGTTGGATGTATAGCTGGTTGGATGTGTTTGGTTGGATATATGGTTGGATATATGGTTGGATGGATGTAATGTTGGTTGGATGTACGGCTGGTTGGATGTGTTTGGCTGGACATATGGTTGGATATATGGTTGGTTGGATGTAATGTTGGTTGGATGTATGGCTGGTTGGATGTGTTTGGCTGGACATATGGTTGGATATATGGTTGGTTGGATGTAATGTTGGTTGGATGTATGGCGGTTTGGATGTGTTTGGTTGGATACATGGTTGGATGTATGGTTGCTTTGATGTATGGTTGGTTAGATATATGGTTGGATATGGTTGGATGGATGTAATGTTGGATGGATGTAACATTTGATAGATGTATGGCTGGTTGGATGTTTGGTTGGATATATGGTTGGATGGATGTAATGTTGGTTGGATGTGTTTGGTTGGATATATGGTTGGATGATGTAATGTTGGTTGGATGTATGGCTGGTTGGATGTATGTTTGGTTGGATGATGGTTGGATGCTGGGAGTCTGGCTCCAGCTCTTCATGTGATTCTCCTCTAAATGCTCCTCAGGTGAAGCTGCTGAAAAAGCAAAGAGAAACTCAAAGCTTCCATCAGAGACAGTGGTCCTGCTGGTTCTCTGTGTTCTGCTGACTGCTGCTCTCATCATTAGTTACAGACTCTGTGAGTTGAGAACATTTATTTCTTTTCATGTGTTCTGGTAAATGAAAAATGATCAAAGAGTAAAAATCAGTTTGTTTTTTTTTCTTCAACAAGCCGTGGAGGCAGCCAGACGACCTCTCCAAACCCTGAGAGAGGAGAATGAAGCTCTGAGGAAAAACCTGTCAGGTGAGACAGTCATGGTTGACAGATTTAGACTAAAGGTTTCAGTCAGGGCAGAGTTAAAATCATTTCTCAAGTTTTTAAATGAAAGAAGACAAACTGAAAACAAAAGGTTTGATTATATTTTAACAGAAATAACATCCAGCATCAAAAACCAACCAACATGTCGTCCAGCTCCCTCATGTCCTCACTTTTCTGAAGGACATGAGGGAGGTTTTTTATTCTTTGTGTCCTTTCTGTTCTGTAATTCTCTTAAAGAAACATCGATGGACAAACAGGTTGTAACTGCAGGACAGAAGACGCCTCCTGCTGCCTCCAAATCACACAAACATCATCACACATTTCTTCCTCCTGATTAATGGAGCTTTCATCTCATCTGCACTGAAAAAAGTGCAACCACTGTCTCATTTATTTAAAGTACTATTTTAAATTAAATTAATTGAAAATTATGTTTTATTTATTTTAAATTGTTTTTTTCAGTTTGCTTCAAAGCAAATAATGCACATTTTGGAGCAAACTGAAATTAATGTTTGGATTAAAGTAATTATTTTGCATTAAACCAAAGATATTCTTGTCACGTGACCAAATGATGTCATCTTTGAAGTCAGCCATTTTCTGAACCACGCTTTGGAAAGTTATCTGTTTCCATCCTCGGACAGAAAGACACATTAATAAAAGGTAAGAGTGTGGAATTAGTAACAATGTATTTTATTTGAATATTTTTTTTTAATTTTTGGTTGGTTTGACAACTGTTTAATTTTGTCTTTGTATTTTTTCCCAGCTAGTTGCTAGCTAGCTATAGCTAATACCTGCCTGGTGATTTGCATTAAATTATCACACAAATATAGGCATTTTTCTCGCACATGAAATAGTAATGTTGTTGCTAAAAGTATTTTACGTTGCGTAAGTAAAGTGAAGGGTAACTTGGTATAGTTCATCTCATTTTTCTGTAAAGTAGAGCTTGTCCTGTTCGGAGTTGTTGGAACAGTTTCTGTGTGCATTGCCAATGCAATGCACACAATTGTGATTCGTTTCCCATCCAAGTCATCTCCACTTTGGCACGCTTCTCCTCCTGCAAACTATGTCCTAGAGCTGCCATTGTAATTTGTATCTGTAAAGCTCCCTTTTCAAATGATGGCTATGCCTTTTGGTGCCTATACAACTTACAGTTTTTTAACTATTAATATTTAAAATCAAATAATGTGAGTCAATGGAGCCTTGTATTTGTCCAATACTGCCCCTGCTGTATCTACTCAGTACTGCACCATAGTTTAATAATATTTGATCTCAATAGTTCAGTGTTTACAATACTAATATGATTGTATTTTGATGTTTTACCATAATATTGTCCAAATATTGCTCTATTGCTGTAATATATTGCAGTTTAGTGTCAACAATTGCATTGGCAATGTTGCCTCTTTCTGCACTCATACAAACCTACCTAGGAGTCCCTACGGCCACAGCTCCTGTAGTCTCATGGTTAACACTATGGGCTTTCATGTGGGAGATCATGGTTCAATCCCAGCTAAAGCAACTTTAACAAAAAAACATTCTCCAAAGTCCACATAGTCATACAATTATCCTCATTACAAACACCTGCTGACTTGACAAGCTGGTATAGAAAACACATTTGAACTTGGGCACAGTTCATTCTGCAACTCCACTGCTGCACATGCTACATGGCAATGCACACTTGTTTTTACATCGTAAAAACCCATGTCTAGTTATGTCAGCGTCTAGTTAAATGCTTATTAGTCACTTCATAGTTACACACTATGTATGAGTCTAAAATAACATGGCTTACATCAATTCACCTCAAACAACAACAACCTTTTTATTCTTTTGACTTTGGCATGTGTGTATTCAATGTGTAATTATTAGCAGCCTGTAGTTATAAGAGTTCATAATGTACCAATAAAATAAAGGGCAAATCTCACCATTTCCTTTTTTTACAGGTTTGTTGTTGAGCTGGGTCTTTTCACTGTTTTTAGCCACACTGCTAAATTTGGTAAGTTTTGAAATCTTCTGTTTATTAATAATTGTAAATCAAATGATCTGAAATGAAAAAGTCTTATTCACTCAGTGGAAAGTTGGGTTTCACCAGATATAGATAAAATATTTTGAAAAAATCTTCACATGAATGAAATATAAGGTACAACCTAAATATTAAAAATATAAGTGTGTATTTTGACATGATATGTATATATTTTACACCAAGCCTATGTTAGTATTTCTGTGACTGTTCAGTAGTGTTGTATGTAATTGTGGTCCAGCTTTAAATTTAATGAGCTTTTATCTTAAAGTGCATGTTTAATCTTAGTTTTAAGGGCAGAAAAATAATATTTAGAGGTAATACAGTAATTTTGGTTATCCTCCCGGCTTTCCAAATAACTAGCAAGAGCCTTACAGCCACAAATCAGGGGGGAAAATACTGAGCGTCACTGGAGTCACGTGACGCGTGGCGTAGAAGGAGGAGAACGAAGTCGAAGGTTGTATTGAATTGTATTGAAATGAAAGAGGTCCAATAATGGTGAATATCTGTGTGTGCTGGGGTTGTTCGAACTCCAGTTTGTCTGGACATTCTGTCCATCGGTTTCCTGCACCAGAACACCCAGCATTCCGAGCTTGGGTGAGGTTTGTCCGGTTGAAAAGGCAGGATTTCACCAGCAGTAGCGTCTCAACCAACTCCGTGATTTGTAGTGCGCACTTCTGTGAGGAGGATTACAACGAGAGGAACCTGAACGAACACAGGATGGGGTTCAGGAGTAAGGACAAAATCAGACTGAAATCCACTGCAGTACCATCAGTTCACAGCAGAGGGACCGAGAGAAGCGAGCAAGATCGGCCAGGACCGGGAGCAGCTGTCCAACAATGGTGGCCGCCATTGTAGGGAGCTAAAGACTAGGCTAATGTAGTTAAATCCATCCGGGGTATAATCAATGCTGTACCTCTATATTTATATATAAATATAAACCGTTTTTAGCTTTAGGTAGTATATTTCTAGAAGTTATTTGGCTAGATATTTGATGTAATATGTAGGGCTGCAACTAACGATTATTTTAATAATCGATTAATCGGTTGATTATTTTTTCGATTGATCGGCCAAATCAGTAAAATGCTTAATTACATGAATATGAGTAGATATAAATTAAGTTAACTCCTTAAAGGTATCATATCATGCTTTTAAATCTTTCTTTTTCATGTTTAAATCATTCACTTACGGTCTATTTAAAATAAAACTGCAACACTTTGGTCTTAATTCCTTGTTTTTGTTGCTCCACAGACTCCTTGCTTTCCTTGTTTTACCCCTGTTCTGAGTTGCGCCTCAGAGCAAGCTGTTTTGGTGCGGTCTCTTTAAATA
>NW_013953607.1:63325-72759 GCF_001266775.1 Austrofundulus limnaeus
CGATTATTTTTACAATCGATTAATCACCCATTTTTTTTCGATTAGTCGACTAATCATATCATATGTTAATTGAATATAAAACATAGAGCTCATCTCTTTCATTTTCTTAAAATGATCCCACACTTTGAGCTCTGTTGTCAGGTAGCCATGATACCAGAGCCTGTCTGTATAATGTCTTGTGACGTCCACGGCCTACCCCAGTTACCACTACTGTGCATGTGTGTCAAGATCTGCAACTTCTCTCTCACCATAAAAAGGACGAGCGCGCTCCCGCTGTGACGTGCACTCTGTCGGACCCGGAGTTTGGTCAAGTTGCACATGTTTACGTATCACAGTAACGTAAAATGTTCACGTGTATTTGGCCCGGTGCGCTTTCTATAGTAAAATATCGACAACGCTCCGAACACACAAATGTTTAACACAACTGGACTTTAGATACAAAAGGTCGGGGCTCGGTTCAGGATGGGTAGGAGTACACAGGTAGCTCCTCAGCACGTGCAAGTTGCATGTCTTTAAAATAACTACGACGCTCTGAACACAACAACATTTAACCCGGCGTTTAACACAAAGATACACTTTAGATAAAAAGACCCACGCAGGTCGGGGCTCGGTTCTGGAAGACGGGTTGAACCTGAACTCATCACACGCGAACACATACGTTTAATGTTTAGACATTTAATAATTTATTACATAACTTCACCTTCATGCGGGGCAGGTGGTTCTGGAGGGTCGAAAAAAGAAAAAAATATGTCCTTGGAAAAATCCAATCAACTCTTGTTTACTTCATCTGCAGCTCTGATTCCGTCAGACAGCAGGACCCGCCCTGCTCTGCTCTGATTGGCTAAAACTGTGACTCTGGTTCTTTTTATTGGTTGAAAGCAGCATCAGTTAATCATCACAACACAAATTTGTTTTTGTCTTTTCTCAACAGGAAATGCGCTGCAGAGACAGACGGGGGAGACGGAGAACTTTAATCGCTTCTGCCCGACAAAATTTAAGACCTTTGAGTAACAAATATAAGACCAACTTGCACACTTTTAAACAAATTTAAGACTTTATAAGGCCTTAATTTTAGAAATGTGAATTTAAGGCTTTATAAGGACCGCGAACACCCTGTAGAAATAAAGACAATGACACTGAACCTTAAGATCAACACAAAAGACTGAACAAGGGAAATCATCTGGATATGGAGCAACTCTTTCGAGTTACAGCTGGTGTACTGATACATTTCAGGAGAATTGAAAAAGATGTTGGTAAATGTAAAATAATAGCTTTTCATTTATAACACTGCTGTAATCTTTGCACCACTGGTTACCATATAAAATGTTCAAACTTAAATTTTCAATGACAAAAACAATGTTTTTATTTATCCTTATTAACTGGTTTATGCACTTTGATCCAAGATGGTGTACCTAAAATGTTTTTTTTTAATTGTTGATCTGTTGATTTCATGTTTGTAATGGATACAATTCAGATTATTTTATCTAATGGTAACCATTGTTTCATCATCAAGGCATTCACTATTACTTTTTGTATATCAGGATTTAAGGGAAAGACACTTGTAATTTTTATGAGAAATTAGACAAAAGTTTTGTTTTCACACAAGTAATACTTGTAAATCATGCTTGTCCTTTTTATGTATATTTTAAGACTTTGGGTCTGTTTGTTCCCTCTTAATGATATTTAGTGTTACGTCTTAAAGACTACAAAAAGTAAGGGACAAGAAAAATATAACAGAATACACAATTAGAGGTTTTAATTATTCTGTATTTTATTTTTCTGTATTAAAGTAGTGTATATTGTCTCTTATAAAAATAAACATTTCATGAACTACTTTTTTGTATTTGTTAAATGTAAGTGAACTAAGTTTAAACCAAATAAATTAAATGAAATGTTTTAAACTGAGTTACAGGTTTGCTTGTGACTAAAGAAAATGTATTGAGTAAGGTGAAAGTACAATTAAAGTTTACAATTCTGAATAAAAGATTGTAACTTGAGATAACTTAAAATATAGCTGTAACAAAATTACAGCAATTTAATTAAGTTATCCCAAATTAAAACCACACATTAGTGTAATGGTAAATAATTAAGTTCAAACAAATTAAAAAAGTTCATTTCTAACAAAGTAAAAAATTTGATTTATGGTAAATATAATGTAAGTTTTCACTTCAAATTAATGTAAAATTTTACTTTTGTTTGATATAAACTTAAAAATTTTCATTTCAGCCAAGTCATACATTTAGTTTGAGATAAACAAATAAATTTAAGTGTAACAAATTACATCAATTTTTTAAAGTTAATCCAAAGTTTCACTTTTTTCAGTGAAAGATAAAAAATGTCTGAAGTGTGGAGCAGGCTGGGAGCCTCTTGGAGGAAAGTGTTATTATTTCAACACCGATAAGCTCAACTGGAAAGACAGCAGAAGGTCCTGCAGAGATGTTGGAGGAGACCTGGTGAAGATCGACAGCAGAGAGGAGCAGGTATGAAACACTGCTGCGGCTTCATGTTCTCACACATTTCATCACTTCATCAAGTTTCTTCAGGGCAGGAAATTCATCTTCATCATCTTTTACTGGTCAGGGGTTTCTGAAGGGAAAACTGGGACACTTGATGGCCAATGATGAGGACATGTTCTGGACTGGACTGACGGACTCAGAGACTGAAGGAATATTTCTGTGGGTGGACGGATCACATCTGAATGAAAGGTTGGTTGGAAAACGTTGGTTTTTTTCAAATTCACCTCATGGAGATTTGTTTTAATTTGGGGCAGCTGTGGTGTAGTGGTAGAGCAGCCGGCTTGGGGCCTGAAAGTCGCAGGTTTGACTCCCCGCCATGCCCACATTTCTGACACTTGGCTTAATTTGCTTGTAGATGCTTTTTCTTTTCTCTCAATTTTTCTTCTCCTCCCTTACGTTTATTCTCTACGGAGCCCGTCCGGTTCTTCTTCCTCTTTTTCATCAAACTTTTCTTCTTCTTGGGTCTTTGCTGGTGGTTAGTAAACAATAAATTGACGCATTATCGTCATCTACTTGTATTAAGCACAACTACACCTTTTTTTCCTTTTTTTTCCTCGCTACGTGCGCCGGCCCAGTGATGCGCCGGCCCACCGGGAAAATTCCCGGTACTCCCAATGGCCAGTCCGCTCCTGTGAGCAAGACACCCAATCCCCAACTGTTCCCCGGGCGCTTACATAGCTGCCCGCTGCCCCACCTGTGTGTTTCTCGCATGTGATGGGTCAAATGCAGAGCACAAATTTCATCATTGTATGGGAACATGAACTGATGATGAATAAACCTTTGTTCTTTCCTCTGTCAGTTTCTGGGGCTACAATCAGCCTGACGACGTGAGTGGAATTTCTCCCAACGCAGACTGTGTGAGGATGGGAAATACAGCAGATCCTGATGATCTGAAGTGTTGGTTTGACAGATCCTGTGAGGATTCTCAGAAAAGTATTTGTGAGAAATCAAAAGAACTGATTTTATGTCTTTGTCCTTGAAGTTCAGTCCAGGATCCAGATGGAGGCTGGTAAATTTATGTTAAAGATTCCTTCTAGAAAAATTAAATATATATATATATATAAATGTACGAAATATTTAAAAATCAGACTAGAAAAACAAAAAACAAAGACTGTAGGAACAAAAGAAGAGGACAGAACAGATCTAATCTGCCTGGGTAATCCTGAACAGATTATAGTCTGAGAATGACACGGAGCTCTGCTCTCGTCTTCCTACAGATTTACCTCTTGGGATTGCTTTGATTCTTCTTTAATTAAACTTCACCTCATCTGCAATGCTTCAGATTAAGTTTAACTAATTTATTCCAGTTTGAGCTGCCACTTCTTTTAATATTTAAACCTGCAGTTAAGACTTCCGCTTGGCAATGGAACAAAATGGCTGACTAATCTTGAGCTCCTGACGGCAGAGCAGAATTCCCCCCAAAAAATTCAAATAAACGTTAGTTTTACCTACACTTGTTATGGACAGTATGCCTGGGGGCTCTAAGAAAAAGTACAAGACGATGCAAGAATCAAAGGAACAGGTAAATACAACACAAGACAAAGTGCACGCTGACACGGAGAAGGAAGATGGTGGCAGCGAAGAAGCAACAGTTAATGCTGGAACTTTATTTGAGCAACTGAAGCTACTTAGCCAACAAATTTCTGACCTGAAGACCGAACTGAAGTCAGACCTTAGCACATTCAAGGACGAGCTTAATAAAAACATGAAAAACATAAAAACAAAGAAATGGACATACAGCGGGTAAAATAAGTATTGAACACGTCTCCATTTTTCTCAGTAAATATATTACTAGCGGTGCTAATGACATGAAATTTTCACCAGATGTTGGTAACAACCCAAGTGATCCATACATACAAAGAAATCAAACCATAAATGTCCAGAAATGAAGTTATTTGTAATAATGTGGAATGGCACAGGGAAAAAGTATTGAACACACTTACTGAAATTTATCTAATACTTTGTACAAAAGCCTTTGTTGTCAATGACAGCTTCAAGACGCCTCCTGTATGGAGAAACTAGTGGCATGCATTGCTCAGGTGTGATTTTGGCCCATTCTTCCACACAAACAGTCTTCAAATCTTGAAGGTTTCGTGGACCTCTTCTATGAACTCTGATCTTTAGTTCTTTCCATAGATTTTCTGTTGGATTCAGGTCAGGTGATTGGCTGGGCCATTCCAGCAGCTTTAGTTTCTTTCTCTGAAACCAACTGAGTTTCCTTGGCTTTGTGTTTGGGCTCATTGTCTTGCTGAAATGTCCAGCCACGTTTCATCTTCATCATCCTGGTAGATGGAAGCAGATTTTTATCAAGAATGTCTCTGTACATTTTTCCACTCATCCTTCCTTCAATTATTTGAAGTTTGCCAGTACCATATGCTGAAAAACAGCCCCACACCATGATGTTCCCACCTCCAAACTTCACTGTTGGTATGGTGTTTTTGGGCTGATGTGCAGTGCCATTTGACCTCCAAACATGATGTGTATTCTGGCATCCAAACAGTTCAATGTTGGTCTCATCTGACCAGACTATATTCTCCCAGTATTACACAGGCTTGTTTAAATGTTGTGCAGCAAACTTTAAAGGAGCTTCAACATGCTGTTTCTTCAGCAGTGGAGTCTTGCGTGGTGAGCGTGCATACAGGCCATGGTGGTTCAGTGCATTACTTATTGTTTTCTTTGAAACAATCGTACCTGCTAATTCCAGGTCTTTCTGAAGCTCTCCACAAGTGGTCCTTGGCTCTTGGACAACTCTTCTGATAATTCTTTTCACTCCTCTGTCAGAAATCTTGTGAGGAGCACCTGGTCGTGGTCGGTTTATGGTGAAATAATGTTCTTTCCACTTCTGAATTATGGCCCCAACAGTGCTCACTGGAACCTTCAGAAGTTTAGACATTCTTCTGTAACCGATGCCATCATTATGCTTTGCAACAATAAGGTTGTGAAGGTCTTGAGAGAGCTCTTTACTTTTACCCATCATCAGATGGTTCTTGTGTGATACCTGGCCATCATTTGGGACTGAACCAGCTGATATTAACTTGCACTGACAAGGGGCAGGCTTGCTTTCTAATTACTGAGAGAGTTCAGCTGGTGTCTTGTCTTTCCATGCCTTTTTACACCTCCCTTTCTTCATGTGTTCAATACTTTTTCCCTGTGCCATTCCACATGATTACAAATAATTTCATTTCTGGACATTTATGGTTTGATTTCTTTGTATGTATGGATCACTTGGGTTGTTACCAACATCTGGTGAAAATTTCATATCATTAGCACCTCTAGTAATATATTTACTGAGAAAAATGGTGACGTGTTCAATACTTATTTTACCCGCTGTACTTAAACAAGACATTAACCAGCAAATAATGGAAGCTAAGCTAACCATGCAGGAGCAGGGTAAAATCTGGAGGAAGCCGAAACACGAGTAGAAGCACTTGAAACGTGGTCAGCTACAACTAACGAATCACTCAGACAGTCATTATTAGAACAAAAGAAACTGAGTGAAAAGATAAATGACCTGGGGTCAAGAGCAAGGAGAAACAACATACGTACTGTATCTATGGAGTTCCAGAGGGAGAGGAGGGTAACGCTGTGATGCAGTTTGTGGAGGACTTGCTCCGGAAAGAAAAGCTTATCGATGAGGGAACAAACATCCAAATACAACGAGCTCACCGGTCTCTCAGGCCCAAACCTCCCTCCAACGCACCTCCACGGTCCATCGTTGTTAACTTTCTCCAGTTTAAGGTCAAAGAGACAATCCTGAGAAACGCATGACTGAAAAAAAATTTCTGTCCAAAACAAACCGGTGAACTTTGACCATGACTACACGACGGAGGTGGTCCAGCAGCGAAGAGCTTACAAAGAAGTGAAGAGCGCTTTAAAGGCGAAAGGCATCTGATTTCAGTCCGCGTACACTAAGCTGTGAGTCCACTGGGATTCAGGTCCTTAGGTCTCCCAAAATCCAGCAGAAGCCATCCGCGACTTAAGGCGTAGGGGCTTTCAGGTGGCAGAGTCCCGGGAACGCACGGGATTCAATGCTACAGCTCTACTGGACCAGCTGGATGACGCAACACCATGGCAGCGCATCACCCGGGGCCGTGACAATGAGGGGACAGGTAGACGAGTGCGCGAACGGCTTCAGGAGTTTCAACGTAACACGGTCTGACCTGCTGGCACTATCTTAGATATTCTTGAATCTATCGCTGAGCGCATATTGACTACTGAATAAGTTTAGCTTGCACTATGCTGAAGTTATTATAATGCATCCTCAATAATTTGATAGCTCTGCTGTTAGGCAGGCAACTGTTTTGAACTGGGATGAGTGAAGCTCATGGGGTGTTCACTAGTTCTGGGAGGGGGCCCTCAGCTCGGGTGAGGCTTACCCCCTTATTAGGCATTGGGGCTGAAGACCCAAAAGGTAACGTTTTTACTTTTGAGTGGGAGTCAACCCATTCAAGTTTGTTTGTACTTTATTTTATGGTTCATTGTTCTTGTGTTCAAATGTTCTTTTCGGAGGTTAGAGGAGGAGGAGGGTCGTCTTGTTTTATTATATTGTTTTATGTCACAAAAACTTAAAATAATGTCACTTAATGTTAATGGACTGGGCAACCCAGTCAGGCAATGACCAAAATAAAGAAGGAAAATATGCATTTCATTTTCTTACAGGAAACTCACCTCTCCCCTCAAGAGACAGTAAAATTAAAAAAATTTGGGTACAGAAAAATCTGTTATAGCTCTCATGTTCATAGCCGTAAGAGAGTGGTGGCAATTCTTGTATCAAACTCCGTGAAATTTGAGGCATAGAAAGAAATAAATGATAAAGAAGGTCGTTATGTCATAGTAAAGGAAAGGTAAGAAAATAATATGTTAACACTCATTAGTGTTTATGCACCTCTGAACAGTGATAAGTCATTCTTCAAAGACTTTTTTTGATACCCTTGCATTAGAAAATGAGGGGATTTGTATTTGTGGTGGAGACCTCAACATGATACTCAAATTATAACTTAGATACCACTAGCCAGAATAGAAATCGAAAACATCTAACAAAATTTTTAAACACTACCCTTGAAGAAACTGGTTTTGCAGATGCTTGGAGGTTTCCTCACCCTACAGAGAGAGACTATACTCACTGTTCTGTTCCACACTCAGTCCGTTCAAGAACTGATTACTTTCTGATACAAAAAGAAGATTGTTATAGGCTGATAAATTGTGAAATTGGGACTGCTGATGTTTCAGACCATAATGCGATTGTTTTGGACTATCCAGATAGATACTCCTAAAAAAACACTGTATTGTATTGTGTGTAGTGTTAATGAACCAGTTCATTAAATCATTATTATTTTGTAAAGTTCTGGTTTTATATTTTATTGTTGTTTTTCTCGTTCTGTTTTTTATTTTCTGCTCAGATTCTTTTATTTATTTTTACCTTCCAGGTCATTGTATTTCTATTTCCTGACCTTTTACTGGAAGTTATAGGGCTCATACAAATGTTTTACCTCGAAATATTCAATCATTTTTTATCAAGAGAGTCAGTAATTATAAATTTAAAGGACTTGAGATGTTTGTGAAGCCAATAATTCGATTAAAGTTAAAGGAACGATGTACGTCTGCTCAAGGAGTAAAACTGAAATGTTTTGGATAACGACTGTAAAAATGCTTCCTCAAAGTTTTTGTTTAAGAAAAAGGTAAAGATGAATTTATTAAAAATATGAAATGGTTTAATATATTCTTATAGGACTGGTTGTCTTGATACGGAGTGGGTTTTGGTTAGTTCTGTTATTTAAAGATTATTGTGTTTGAATGTATTTTATTTTATATGTATTTTTTTGTTTAAAAAGGAGCAGATATTATAAGGTTTATTTCTTCTTTCTGCTCACTTTCATTTTCTTGTAAATAGATTTTTTGTTTTGTTTTAAAAATTGTTCAGTTTTAACTGAAAATGAATAAATTTTCAAAAAAAAAGTTTTATTGCTCATTTTTTAGTGTTGTCTGTCAGACGTCCTCCGCTGAGTTATTAACTTTGTTCTTCAGCTCTATCTTGTGACGCTTTCTTGTCCCTGAATGAAACTTGATCTCATATTTAGATACAAATAAATAAATAATGTAGCCTGAATGACCGTGACCCCTGATGTGACCTTTGGACCACCACCAGTCATGTCTCACAACTTAGAAAACAAGAAGCACAACAAGAAAATAATCATTAACATGATTTTTCTTTTTAAAGGTTTTTCTATTTCAAGTGTATAACATATGGTGAAGATGATTTCTGAACCTGTCATTAATTTTCATAACAGTGTTATGTTAGTGTACAACATCAAGTCTACAATCAATTCATCTTTAACTGTTTTAAAAACCTTATTGCTTGTCTTTGTTTTTATTTTTACTGTTTTAGTCATGATACAATGGAACTGATTCTTGCTATATTTTTTGAAATAAATTACCATAAGCTGGTTCCTCATCTTTGAGTATTTTGGCCTGAGATAAGAATTCCCTGCATATCATACGAATCTCACACTTCAGTAAATATGAGTCTGATTAAAAACGGTGAAAAAATGTTGGTCACTAACTGACCTGGTGCCCCAACTATGGTAATGTGTAGTGTAGGAAAGAAACAGTTGTCACCCTTTCTGTTTCTCTCGTAACATGTAGCTACAATAATAATAGTAAAAACAGTCTGACTGCTTACTTTATTACAGTGGAGTCCAAAGTCAGACCTGGAGGGCTGGTGTCCTGTATGTTTTAGGAGCTGCCCTGATTTAACACAGGTGGACCTAAAGAGTGCCTAATTAGTAGGCCTCTGCAGACCTTGATGGCGTACTGAGGAGGCCTAGTAATTAAAGAGTAACTTACCCCAAAATTAACTTTTTTTAGCTGATAAACTGTCTAGAATGTGTCTAAAATGTTATATAGTACTGTTTCTGTGCT
>NW_013953607.1:76738-90204 GCF_001266775.1 Austrofundulus limnaeus
CCTCTGTCCTGTGAGGCGGACAGCTCAGCCGAGGCTGTCGCGTTCTCTCGTCCTGGCCACACCTCCGCTCTCTAACCCCACCCCCCTCCCCTACCCACTTTGATGCATTTTTCAAATTTCGCCTTGGGGCGGAGTTATCTTTTCACAGGGGGTAAGATACACTTTAAAGTTGAAATTATCTGAGTAAAGGAGAATCTTTCTGGTATATTATAAATATTTTTGGATTTTATATCAGAAATAAAGAATCTAATAGTATAAATTATGTTAAAATGTTTACTTATATCTAACTCACCCTTTTATTTATTTAAAAGTTGTAATGAACATTACTGGGGGAATCCCAAGGTGTTCCCAGGCCAGCTGAGAAACATAGTCCCTCCAGCGTGTCCTGGGTCTTCCTCTGGGTCTCCTCCCAGTGGGATGTGTCCAGAACACCTCACCAGGGAGGAGTTCAGGAGGCATCCTAACCAGATGAACCACCTCAACCCAAGAGAAACCCAAACCATCAACTAAGAAGGAGAATGTACTCACCACACCCAAGAAAAGGATGTACTGGTATGGATACGACATTGAGGACCCTGTGGAACCAGCAGACTATCGTTTGGAGTTATGCACAAAGCTACAGCATTGTTCGGCGTGGTGTAAAGAACATAAAGAACAAGGGTGGAAAGAGAGAATCATGAGCAAATACCCTGATAATGAATATTTTTATGTCTGGGAGGGAAAAAATTGAATTACTGGGGTTGGGATTTTAGAAAAGTACGTTTACTTAGGTTTGTGTTGACATGTTTGTTTGTTTGTTGTATTGATCATTTAATGATCAGAAGGGGGAGTGTGATGGAAATAGTATTTTTAGGTTTAAGCCAGTAATTCATGACACACTTTAATGACCTAAGTTTTCATGACATGCTGTTTATCAGTGATTATAACCAGAACAAGATTTGCTAACAACAGTCATTCTTAGATATCACTTGTGTTTATTTTTGTGTTTTCCCTTTACTCAGTATTTCCTTAGGATGAAATCTTGCTTCATTAAGATGACATAATAGTGTTTGTTAAACAGTATACATGAGGCCTCAACTGCATCGGAGAAGCAGGAGCAGAAACAGAGAGCAGGACAGTCTGATGTTGTTCTCTGTGTTTCCTGTTGTTGCAATAAAACTCAGCTGATCATCTCACGGAGTACCTTCATTCTTGGACCACGTATTTCTGTCTTTATTAAATAAATATTTCCATAACACAACCCCAATACATTTCTTCAGGCGCATAGGCACAAACAACAGTAAGGACCCGTCATCTCTTCTGCCATCATCTGTTCGAGTTGATGCAATCCACCATAAAAGTGACAAAAAAGAGACAAAGTTATTTTATTGCAGCGATTAATTTTACATTTAAAATGTTACATTTACATCACATCATGGATCACTTGTTGATTCTCTTACTGGTTAAAGTGAATGATTACTGAACACAAAGTATAAGATAAAAGACTTTATCTAAACTTCAGTTAATTTGTCATAAAATATCTAACAACTATGGAAACACTCTTCTTTTCATCTGACTTCAACACAACATGAATCTATGGTTCCCATAGTCTCTGCCCCTGAAAAACATCAACAGAAACTTCTCTAATATTCACTTCAGAAAGTACACGAAGATAACTTTAACGTGACATAATGTTAAGTGTCGTGTTGTTCTACACAGAAAACATAAAACAATAACAATAAAGCACTGTTTCATTTCTCTCTCAGGTATATTTGAACGTATTTCATGTGTCTGTGCTGACGTGGGCCTCTCTGCTCTCTGTCACTGTAGATCTGATGTATTTAGAGTTTGTGTGCATCTGTGACTCACACACAAACAGGACAGCAGGAGGTGTTTGATGTAATACAACACATATAAGTCCAGTGACGTTCTCCTGGATCTGCCTGAGGACGCAGCAGTCAGGGACAAACGTGAAACCTCTGTGGACCCGCTCTGTAGACATGTTTAAATATGATGTCCACAACTGCATTTAAAAGCACAGAATTCAAAGCATTTGGCTCATGGTGTTTATTCAATCAACTCAAGCTGGATTTTATTACAGTTTCTGTTTATTAGAGGAGAATTATTTGGACTACACATACTTCTGAACCATAAACTGTGTCGGTTTTGGCAGTTGGCACATAGAGGATGTCGCTGTCCAGGTCCGGGCTCCTTGTGGTCCTGTACGGGATCATGGTGGGCAGTTTGTTCGCTACTTTTCCACCTATCAGCAGCACAAAACAGAGCAGACTCGGCGACGGCAGCACCTCCTGGAACAAAAGGGAAGAGGCAGCAGGAGACGGACAGTACTTGTTGGGAATAAGAAGACTCAGAAGGCTTTACTGTAATGTGGGCATCGGCTTCCACATTCAGGTCCTACCGAGTGGGAAGATCACCGGAGTGCACGAGGAAAACATGTACAGTAAGTACTGCTGACATCAGCTCATTGTTGAAGGTGGATAAAAGTTCAGACAGGCCAGGGTCAGCATACAAACATTACAGTAAATGTGTCTAAACTTGTATTAGATGATTTTAATTAAAATATAATTACAAGCAAATGTCAACAATCTGTACAAAAACCAATTAAACATTAATTGTTACATGGTGGCAACGGCCTAATGCCCAAATTTCAGAATCGTTTTGTAAAAACTTAAAACACCAAAAAAACTGTTCAAGAAATTTATAAAGAACCCAGATCAAAAGCAATGTTAAAGCTGCAGCTAGTGGCTCATTATGGTCCCCATGGTTACCACAAGTGTCTCACTCCCTGACTGCCAGGGTAACAAGAAGCAGTCGAAAACAGGCTGAAAAGTAAGCCTCGAACAAGCAAAACTACAAGTCGAATCAAAGTATGAGTGGCAGAAGACTGATGGTCACATGTAACATTTGTTACCCATCACATCAAAACAATGATTAAATAAGTCTGTAGAGAAATAGACAGATTTAGTGTTTAATTAAAACAATTACAATAATAGCATTTTGTCAAAATATAAAGAATGAACTATCTGTCTATATAATTCTGAATAAATTTTGTAGCATTTTTTTAGAAGTCCGTTCGTCCGCTTTCTTCCTCTTATCCAGGGTCAGGTCTCGGGGGCAGCAGTCTAAGCAGAGAGACCCAGACTTCCCTCTCTCCAGCCACTTGGACCAGCTCCTCTGGGGGAATCCCAAGGTGTTCCCAGACCAGCTGAGGAACATAGTCCCTCCAGCGTGTCCTGGGTCTTCCTCTGGGTCTCCTCCCAGTGGGACGTGTCCAGAACACCTCACCAGGGAGGAGTCCAGGAGGCATCCTAACCAGATGAACCACCTCAACTGGCTCCTCTGGACGTGGAGGAGCAGCGACTCTACTCTGAGTCCCTCCTGGATGACTGAGCTTCTCACCCTATCTCTAAGGGAGAGCCCAGACACCCTGCAGAGGAAACTCAATTCAGCCGCTTGTATCCGCGATCTTGTTCTTTCAGTCGCTACCCAAAGTTCGTGACCATAGATGAGGGTAGGAACGTAGACCGACCGGTAAACCAAGAGTTTTGCCTTTTGGCTCAGCTCTCTCTTTACCATGACAGACCGGTACAATGTCCACATCACTGCAGACGCAGCACCAATCCACCTGTCAATCTCCCGCTCCATTCTTCCCTCATTTGTGAACAAGACTCCGAGATACTTAAACTCCTCCACTTGGGGCAGGACCTCCTCCCTGACCCAGAAGCGGCACGCTACCGTTTTCCGTCTCAAGACCATGGTCTCAGATTTGGAGGCACTGATCCTCATCCCGGCCGCTTCACACTCGGCTGTGAACCGCTCCTGTGAGAGCTGGAGATCAGGATCTGATGAAGCCAACAGGACCACATCATCACAAAAAGCAGAGATGTGATCCTAAGGTCACCAAAAAGGATCCCCTCAACACCTTGGCTGTGCCTAGAAATTCTGTCCATAAAAGTTATGAACAGAATTGGTGACAAAGGACAACCTTGGTGGAGTTCAGCTCTCACCGGAAACAAGTCCGACTTACTACCGGCAATGCTGACCAAGCTCTGGCACCGGTCCTACAGGGACCTAACAGCCTGTATCAACGAGCCTGGTACCCCATACTCCTGGAGTCCCCCCCACAGGAGTCCGCGAGGGACACGGTCGAACGCCTTCTCCAAGTCCACAAAACACATGCAGACTGGTTGGTTGAACTCCCATACACCCTCCAGGACCCTGATGAGGGTGTAGAGCTGGTCCGCTGTCCCACAACCAGAACCAAAACCACACTGCTCTTCCTGAATCCGAGATTTCACTATCCAACTGACCTTCCTCTCCAGAACCCCCAAATAGACCTCACCAGGGAGGCTCAGAAGTGTGATCCCCCTGTAGTTGGAACACACTCTGTGGTCCCCCTTTTTAAATAGGGGGACCACCACCCCAGTCTGCCAATCCAGGGGAACTGCCCCTGATGTCCACACGACATTGCAGAGTCATGTCAAGCAACACAACCCCACAACATCCAGAGCCTTAAGAAACTCTGGGCGAATCTCATCCACCCCCGGCGCCTGAGATTGGAGAATCTGACCCAGGGTCCTCAGGCTTTGCTTCCTCATGGGAAGACATGTCAGTAGGATTGAGGACGTCCTCAAAGTATTCCGCCCACCGACCCACAACATCCCGAGTTGAGGTCAGCAGTGCATGATTTCCCACCATAAACAGTGGTGGTGGCGAACCGCTTTCCCCCACTGAGATTTCGAATGGTGGACCAGAATCGCCTCGAAGCCGTACGGAAATCTTTTTCCATGGCCTCTCCGAACTCCTCCCACGCCCGAGTTTTTGCCTCAGCTACCATCTGAGCCGAACCCGCTTGGACTGCTCATACCTATCAGCTGCTTCCAGAGTCCTACAGACCAAAAAGACCAGATAGGACTCCTTCTTCAGCCTGACAGCATCCCTCACCGCCGGTGTCCACCAGCGGGTTCGAGGGTTGCCGCCACAACAGGCACCAACAACCTTACGGCCACAGCTCAGGTAAGCCGCCTCGACAATAGTGGCACGGAAAATGGCCCACTCGGATTCAATGTCCCCCACCTCCCCCGGAAGGTGTTCGAAGTTCCCCCGGAGGAGTGAGTTGAGTTTTTTAGCAGTAGCAGAACAATAAAAAAAGTCAAGTTTTGAGATTTTCCCTGAGAGCTGGCATAGCTTTTGTTTCTTTCTAGTTCGGACATCTCAATATTCAAATACAATTTGATGTTTCTTCTTTAAAATGACATAAAAAATGCTTCACTGAAATTACATAAAAACAGGATTCAGACCAAATATTAATGTTACTGTGATCAACAAGACAAATTGAGTTATATCTCTGGAACTGCTCGTGATATCAGGATGATCCAAATCTTGATTGGGTCATTTTGACCAAATTTGGGCCACATTTAGGTTTTCTACCGTAGATGGGACCAGTTCAACATCTGGGTTAAAGAAGATAAATAAAATTTGATGTTTAAATTTTATTGGTACCAAAAAGAGGTGAACAGTTTGAAAGATGTGAAAAGTTTAGACAATTCAAGACTTAGAGAGACATCATCAACTTAACATCCTGTGGAGAAATTTGTAAAAACCTCAAACCTGAACTATCAAGTTAAATTGTTTTACAAGCTAACACACAGGCAGTACACAGGGTACTGATGAGAGCATGTACAGGGTAATTACATGCTTTATAAAGCAGGGACTTGAGGGTTGTACTTTCAGAGTACTGGAGTACAATCAGGGTACTGATAATGTAACTTACAAGGTATTTACAGGAAACCAAAAATGAACAGAAGTATAAATAAACCAGAACTGATGAACCGAACAAGAAACACCTGAGGTGATGACAGGTGAGAGTGGGCGTGGCATGAATACAGTTCAAAACTGAACTGATGACACAGAACAATCAGGTAAACAACAACATGTGCAACAGAAACATCAAGATCACAAAATACAGGAATCAAAAACATAATGACCAAATATATGTTCAGAATATAATGATTTGCAAATCTCATAAACCTGTTTGTTCACATATGAACATTGTAAACATTTCAAAGGGCAAAACAATTAATACATTTTTAATTTGATGGTAGCAACTCAGCTCTTCCTTCACCCTGACCCACCAAAGCAACACCCTCATTACTGAGGTCAAAACCCCAGTTTGTCGATCCATCTCCCACTCCATCCTACCATCAAGACTCTCACTCCTCCACCTGTTTCTAGCTGAGGACCACGGTCTCAGATTTAGAGAAACAGACTCCCATTCAACAATTTTACACACACAAAATATGAAGCAATAAAAAAATAAAACATTGAGGATAATTTACATAATTCAGTATTTTATATTAACATGTACCCACCCATTAAAAAGATATAACGTGAACTGGGCTGACTCCATAGCTCCACCTTTACATCTTAACTGCAAAAGCTCATTTTTAAATTAACTAAACCTGACTATAAAATCCATTTGTGTCCACTGTTAGTTTGCTTGTGGTATTTAAAGCTTTTATAAATATATTTTTCTGTTTTTATTCCAGGTCTTATAGAAATTTCTCCAGTGGAGAGAGGAGTGGTGACTCTGTCCGGAGTGAGGAGTGGTCTCTTTGTTGCCATGAGTGAAAAAGGGAAACTCTACGGTTCGGTAAGAACTGGAGGTTGTGCAATAAAAGAGCTTTAAAGCTCAACTAGCTGTGGACCTGAATGTCAGAACCATGAACCGCTGCAGAGTAGGTGATGAGTTCAGCCTCTGACATCAACTTAGCTTAAAGAGACAATCTCAAATGGAATATATTTTCACAACAAGTACCATTTTCCTAGCTACAAAGGTATCTAGTGAACACGCCAAACAAACTTACAGACAACTCCTGTTCATGGCAACAATATGGACAAATGATCCACAGCAAGAAGAAATGGATTTGCAAACTGCAGCTGTCTGCTTCATTCAATTCAGAGGGAAATTACCCAAATGAATATATTCTGGTGCAGTATTGTACTAAATGCTACAATTTAGCTTCTCTCATACTGAGTACAGAATTCTGTGGGACACCAAGTGTAAAACAAAATATTAAAAAAATACCAACACGTTTTCATTATTTAGCTCACTTTCTGAGAGTAAAATCCTAGTTAAAAACAATTCTGCCAACATTTTAATGTTATTTAGCTCACTTCTCTTACATTTTATAAGTTTTTATAAAATCTTAAATTTAGATGTTAAATCCTTTATCTAAATCAAAAAGTTTAATCTTAAATGTTGTGCCTAAATGAGTGAAACGCAGCCTTTGCCTTTGGTTCGCATCTTTTGATGTGACGTCATCATCCTGCAACAAAACAACCCTGCTAACCCTGCTAACACTGCTAACACTGCTAACCCTGCTAAAGATGCTAACACTTCCTTGAAAGACATTAAGTTGAAGTTACAGCCGGTGTCCGAGCTGCACTTCAAACTTTCAGACCGCAGGTACTATCTATATTGTTTTAATTGAATACAATCTGAAATGAAATTGTAAAATCTTTAGCAGCGTTAGCAGTGTTAGCAGTGTTAGCAGAGTTAGCGGTTACTTTTGTCGCTGGGCGATGACATCACAACAAAAGCCAAAAACCAACAACAAAAGCAGCGTTCCATTCTGAGATTCTTTAATGAAAATTTGAACATTTTTAGCCATAACATTTAAGATTTAACTTTTACTTTCAGACAAACACATTTAGATGTAGGATTTAACATTTACAAATTTTATTCAACATTTTTATTCAACATGAAAATATATGACAAACATATGATACTGTATACATATGATATTGATAACATAAAAATTAGCAAAATGTAAAAGAACAGTGAGAAAAGTAGCAATTAAATGTTAGCTTCATTTTTTCAGGGTTCCTACAGATCCTTAAAAAGTCTTAAAAGTCATTGAATTCATCAATCCAAAAATAAGGCCTTAATTAGCCTTAAAATGTCTTAAATCAATCTGTCAGAAGTCTTAAAAATGTTAACACATTGTAAATAGGATGATTGTAATTCATCTCAAATATTAAAATAATTGGTAACATTTTTTAAACGTTCACATGCAGACATTCCTCTGACATCACTTCCTGTTGCTTCAAATGCAAACATCTCAACAACTGTCTGTCTGAGCATCGTGAAATTCCTTTCATAACATGTTAATAATGTTGTCTTTCCAAAAAAGTATTCACATTTCTTACAAAAAGTCGATGTCACATGCACTTTAAGGTTTCACCTACAGCAAGTTAGGGTTAAGACCCCGCTGTGGGTCCTAAAACTCCAAATTTTGGGTCGTTAGAGGATTTCCAGGAGCTAAATTAAGTTTAAAACTGACTGCTAAGAATGCTTTTGCTATATTTGACAAAAAAGCAGTTTGATATGATTAAAAACTATTGGTTTATTAGGAATATTTGAATACTTCAACCAAAAATACTTTGATTCATGAGTTTTTGCCAGTTTTTATTTTTTTGTCCGTTGTGTTTATTATGAAATTGATCTTAAATTCAATTTCACTTGGCATTAAAAAGTCTTAACAAGTCTTAAATTTAACTTGCCTTAAACTGTAGGAACCCTGTTTTTTTTAAACATTTTATTTTAGTTGTTCCACTGAAACGTAGAATTAAAGTAAAACAACAGTATCATTTGACAACTACTGTACAGCAGGTAAAAGTAATCTCTCTGTCAGTGGCCTTAAATGACTGACCAGTCCACTTTTTGTGGTTTTTACTGCCATATGTACTGTTGTCAGTGTCAAGACGTTTGTTGAGGTCACAGTGTGACCTCAACTGACCCTTGGTGGGAGACCAGGGTCCACAAGTCCTCCTTCTGCCCTGAACAGGTAGAGAGGCCATAATTAATAAATAAACTTGACAATCTGGTCAAATTAAACAGCGTTTCTCATCTAAATTCCAAAGTAATCTCTTTATCAAATAGTTTTTATTTTGTTTTAGATTGTTACATGATGACCAAGTCATAACTCTTCCATTTATTTCCAAATTAATTTCATTTTGTGTTTTCTGTTTGTATTTAAAATTCTATTAATTTTATTCGTCTTTGTAATAAAACTTAAGATAAATTGTGTTTCCTTCTCACTGAGTGAATATTTAGTGATTAAAGTAAAGAGTTCCCTGTAATCATATGAGTTCACACTTCAGTGGTTATGAGTCTGAGGGGCGGGGCCACGGGGCCATTGGCCCCTGCTGAAATCTGATTGGCCCCCTGAAGTACACCTGTCCTGTCATCTGTTCTTCGCCCGAGAGCGATGACGGTGGGTGCAGTTCCATGTCCAAACACTAGTGGCTGTAATGAGTCGAATAAAAAAGTCCTACATGAATCAAAAAGAAAAAAATAGTATAGGTCCTCTGGACGGGTTCTTCTCTAATGAAACGTTTCGTCTCTCCTCCAAGAGACTTCTTCAGTCTGAGAGTTTCAGGCTAAATTCAGGCTTTTAAGCCCTGCCTCCATGTGACTGATACTCACATCACATGGCTATCGTTGACACCTAATTAACACTTATTGTTAACAGGGGGTGGAGTGATACTGGCAATGGCAGCACTGTAGGAGGGGGACAACTGAAAACGGAGGCCTCCACCTCTGTTTAATGATGGACGGTCTTTCTTCACAAAGATGTCTTCTTTTACTCCTCTCTCAAACCAACGTTCCTCTCTATCAAGAATGAGAACATCCTCATCTCTGAAAGAGTGACCGCTGGCCTGTAAATGAGTGAAAACTGCAGAGTTCTGGCCATTAGATGTAGCTCGTCTGTGTTGGGACATTCTTTTGAACAGTGGTTGCTTTGTACATCGGGGAAACAAACCACTGAACTATTGTGATTAAATATTATTAAACTATGGTTCAGTACTGAGTATATACAGCAGGGGGCAGTATTGGACCAATACAAGGTTCCATTGACACTTATTATAAATTATTATTAAACATTATTTTTCAAAAACTATACGTTGTACAGGCACCAAAAGGCATAGCCATCATTTGGCACAGGAGCTTTACAGATATAAATTACAATGGCAGCTCTAGGACAAAGTATGCAGGAGGAGAAGCGTGACAAAGAGGAGATGACTTGGATGGGAAACGAATCACAATAGTGTGCATTGCATTGGCAATGCACACTGATAAACTTTATTTATATAGCATCTTCCAACAATGCCTTGCATCGACCAAAGTGCATCACAAGGTAAAACAAATACAATCAAGCCATAAAAATCAGTACACGTTAAAAACACAAATTACAGTAAGAGAAAGTAAAAAGATATATAAAATGCTAAAAATTAAACACCAAATGCCCTTTTGAAAAAGTAGATCTTAAGTTGTGCTTTGAACAGGACCAGGGCAGAGATGGCACGCAGCTCATAGGGAAGACTATTCCACGTTATTGGGCCAGCAACAGAGAAGGACAAGTCCCCCCATTTCTTGCTGTTAGAGCGAGGCACCTCGAGCAGATGTTGACTGGCAGATCGCAAAGCTCTGCTGGGTTGGTGGACTTTCAAGAGATCAGAGATGTAAGGTGGTGCAAGGCCATTTAAGGCTTTAAAAACAAATAACAACAGCTTGAATTCTGAACTGAACCGTGAGCCAATGTAGAGAAGAAAGGACAGGAGTGATGTGTTCATATTTACGTGTAGTTAAGAAGCGAGCAGCAGAGTTTTGAACGAGCTGTAAGCGAGAGATGGAAGACTGATTAATTCCAACATATAAGGCGTTGCAATAATCGAGCCTGGAGCTCACAAAGGCATGGATGGCCTTCTCCAGATCACTACGGCTGAGCCGTGTCTTCACCTCAGAGAGCAGACGAGCTGAAAGAAGCTTGTTTTCACCACAGAATCGATTTGTTTATCAAGCTTCAAGTTGCAGTCAAGTTTCACGCCTAGATTTTTTACCACCTGGTTGAAGTGAGAGAGTGGAAGACCTAGACTGTGAGAGATGTGAGGGATGTTTTTAACAATTATCATTTTCGTGAACATGTACATTGATCTGGCAATTTTAACATCATCTGCCTGATCATTCCACAATCTGACTCCTTGGATGGAGCTGCACCGTTCTTTCAAACAGGTTCTAAATTTAGGTTTCATGAGCATCTCTGTCCTCTTAGAACAGCTCTCCTTTTGCAAAGTTTTTCTGGATGTTTAAAGGTCGTGTTTTGGTGAGTCTTATACATAACTAAATGATAAAATTTTAATAATTTCAGTTTACAAAATTATATATCAGATGGATATTGGTGATGTTTTCGAGTGATAACTCTTATAGCTCTTTTCTGCAAAACAAAAACAGGATGTGCAATAGTCTTACATGCTTTACCTCGTACCTCCCCATGTGTCCCCATGTGTCCCCCCATAGTAAACTCATATGGCCTGCCTGGGGCACACTGACAGAGGCGAGGCTCTGACCACCACCAGTAGGCAAGGCATGTGAAGTGTCTTGCACAAAGACTGAGACAGCTGGAACGGGGGATCAAACCAGCAACCCACCAGTTATAGGACGACTCCCCTAACCACTCTGCCACAGCTGCCTCAAGTCAGGAAATCAAACCTAACTATAGGATTTATCAAAAAGGAAAGTCTTCAGTCTAGACAGAGTGTCAGCCTCACGGACAGAAACTGGAAGTTGGTTCCATGAGAGAGGAGCTTGATAACTCATGAAGAGCACATTTTAAGTGAATTTTATTGGTCCATTAAATGTTTGACTTTGAGGAGACCTAGCTGGATGTGTTCAGGTTCATGTGTTCTCAGAGGAATCAGTTCTGTCTCCTTCTGCTTCTCCTCCTCAGGGAAACTACAACGATGAATGCAAGTTCAAGGAGAGTCTCCTGGCCAACAACTACAACGCTTACGAGTCTGCCGCCCACCCGGGCATGTTCATCGCTCTCAGCAAAACTGGAAAAACCAAAAGAGGCAACCGAGTCTCACCTGCAATGAGCGTGACGCACTTCCTGCCCCGCATGTGACCCTCACGACCTCATCAGCTGTGGGGTCGGAGACAAACTGATTAGCTCTGCTCTGTCTGGTGAAAAACCAGCACAATCTGACCTGGTTTACTTCATTATAAACTAATTATGGACAAAACTGCAGTTTTAACATGTAGCATTGTTTTTGTACCATCCCTGTTTAAAATATGTTTAAATAAATTTAATTAAATTACTGACTATACTTTAATGCACCCACAAAAAAAGTAAAAACTACACGGTTGTTGGATGATGAGAATTGTTCTGTACATTTTCAAGTTTTAGTAATAAAGTCATATTTATATAAGAAAACCTTTTTCTCTTTTATTCTTTTTGTAAACGTGTTGTAACACTTTTTTTTTAATTAGAATCAAAATGAAGAACAATGTAAAATAGAGGACAGTAAAACATTTGCCAGGGGGTTAGGTTACAAGCTTTGAGACAATTTTAAAATAACATTACACAAAGAYTTGAAAAAGATCACATAAGGCACAGGTTTTAGTAGCTTTCGTATTTATAGAGTGTCTAATAGTTGTAATATATTGTTTGACTTCGTTTAAGAAAATAGAAAGAAGAGGTTTTTGATTAGTGTAGCCGCATTTGTGAATATGCCATTTGGCTAAATATATAATAAGATTGATAATATAAAACTGTTTTTCTTTGGTAAGTGGATGGTCAGTGAAGCCAAACAATATATGTTCAAAACAAAGAGAAAAATGTGTCTCAACAGAGGTAGAGATCAGAACACATTTATCTTCACACAACTGAGTGGAAAGACCAAAACAAGTGATGATCATCCTCAGGGTGGCCTTCACACAAACAGCACATTACATTTATATCTTTTTTAAAGCGTTGCAAAAATATTTTAGATGAGTAAATTCTATGAATAATTTTAAAGGATACTTCTCTTACTTTATTATTGATCATATATTTAGTTGGTAAAGTCCAAATTCTTTTCCAGTTAAGGTTATCAGTAAATATGATACTACATATGGAGCAGATACAACATCTTTCTGAAATAATGAGCGTATACGACGGTTGTTATTACGTACAGAAGAAAAACTAATTTGGCCAATTTCAAGTTTGTTTGGATCAAAAGGTAATAAATTCAGATTATGTCCTATATTTTTGAATAACATAAATACACCAGCAGGAATTGCAGCTGTAACAATATTAAACTCATTAATGGGAATGTTGATTTTGTATTTTGAGATAAATTCTTGAAATGACATTAATGACCCATCTACGTTAAAAAGCTGATGAACCAGGACTATGTTGTGAGTAAACCAATTTGGGTAAAATAAGGATTTGTTTTTATATAATATGTCTTTATTGTTCCAAGGACAAACATTATCTTTATATTCACACATACATCATTTCTGTTGTTGCATTAAGTAAACAGGGTTCACTGCTTCACTGTTGTTGATGATGTCATGGTTTCTTCATTTATCTTGGTGAGATGGAGTTAGCTTAGCTATAGATCATTACTAAATTATAACA